>NC_091185.1:18173453-18228453 GCF_040958095.1 Procambarus clarkii
GACACTAAAAAAGTTCTTTCTAATATCTCTGTGGCTCATTTGGGCTCTCAGTTTCCACCTGTGTCCCCTTGTGCATGTTTCCCTTGTGTTAAATAGACTGTCTTTATCTACCCTATCAATTCCCTTGAGAATCTTGAATGTGGTGATCATTTTCCCCCTAACTCTTCTGTCTTCCAGTGAAGTGAGGTTTAATTCCCGTAGTCTCTCCTCATAGCTCATACCTCTCAGCTCGGGTACTAGTCTGGTGGCAAACCTTTGAATCTTTTCCAGTTTAGTCTTATCCTTGACTAGATATGGACTCCATGCTGGGGCTGCATACTCCAGGATTGGCCTGACATACGTGGTATACAAAGTTCTGAATGATTCTTTACACAAGTTTCTGAATGCCGTTCGTATGTTGGCCAGCCTGGCATATGCCGCTGATGTTTTGTGCTAGAGATAGGGGGAACAGGTTAAGGGTTTGCTATCCCGGAGCTGGCATTGGTGATATTATAAACAACATGAATGATATTATGGCTGGTAATGGGAACAATCCCATTATTTGCATTAGCGTGGGAGGAAATGATGTTGGTCGAGTCAGGAGTGAGGAACTGATTCAGAGGTATAAAACAGCCATAGAGTTAGTTAGGAGCAAGGGAGGAATCCCGATCATATGTGGCATTCTTCCAAGAAAGGGAGTGGGAAATGAATGGATATCGAGGGCACTTGGTGTCAATTGCCGGCTGGAAAGATATTGCAAATCAAATGCAATATCTTTCATAGACAACTGGGAACACTTCTATGGAAGAAATGAAATGTATGCTCGTGATGGGGTGCATCTATCGAGAGCTGGGGTTGTTGCTGTTGCGAACTCGCTAGAAGAAGTGGTTAGAGGTGTTTGTTTGGGTTTAAACTGTTAGTAGATAGAGGTATGGGAATTGATTTGGAGGAAGGAGGTAATAAAAGTATGTGTTTGTGGGAGAAAGGAATTGGCAAAACGATCAGGGAAAGAGAAGGTCCGCAAAATAACAATTCACTTAGGGTATATTACACTAACAGTAGAAGTCTAAGAAATAAAATTAACGAATTAAATGCTCTTGTCTGCACAGAAAAAATAGATATTATTGCACTTACCGAAACGTGGATGAATGTAGAAAATAGAGAACTATTAGCTGAATATCAAATATATGGATTTAAACTATTTCACACAGATAGATATATTAGACGAGGAGGTGGAGTAGCCATATATGTTAGGGACAATTTGAAATGTAGTCTCAAAGAGGGAATCAAAACAGAGCCACACACAGAAACTATTTGGATTGAATTAAACGAAAAAGCTAATAATATTATAATAGGAGTAATATATAGGCCACCAAATTTAGACAGAATGGAAGCAAAGCATCTATGGGATGAAATATCTAGAGCATCTAGATCTAACAGTATTTATGTCATGGGTGACTTTAATTTTAGCGGAATAAACTGGTTGAACAAAACAGGGAATAGTGAAGCAGAAGATTTTCTAGAATTAATTGACGATTGCTTTCTTACGCAACACATTAAGGAACCAACACGGGAAAATAATATTTTAGATTTAGTGTTAACCAACAGGGAAACGCAAATTAATGACATCGAAATAGGGAGTGAGCTAGGGAGCAGTGATCACAAAGAAATCAGATTTAGCATAGAATGGAATAGACCAGTAGGAGAAAATTCTGTTAAAGTGCCAGATTTTCGAAAAGCTGATTTTAATAGCCTAAGAAATTTTTTGGGTCAAATTGATTGGAAAGGCTTGGGTATGGGGTGTGGGCCGGTCTTGGAGCGAGACACGAACCCAGCGATAGGTGACTTAAATGGGGATTTCGATGTGGATTCAATATATAACTTATTTAAGAATATTCTAAACAAAGCACAGGAACGTAGTATACCATACAAATTGAATAGATCGTATACTAATGACCCAAAGTGGATAACAAAGAATTTGAAGAACCTTATAGGTAAAAAGAGAGCTTGGTACAAAAGGATTAAAAATGGGGAGGTCACTTTAGAACAGGAATTCGTACAACTGGTTAGAAATGTTAAAAAAGAGATAAGGAAAGCAAAAAGAAACTATGAAGTTCGCATAGCAGGGCAAGCAAAGACAAATCCTAAAGGGTTTTTTCAGTTATATCGTACTAAGACTAGGGAAAGGATAGGTCCATTAAAAACTGAGACAGGTCAAATAACAGATAGTGATGAAGAGATGAGTAGTATTTTTAATAAATATTTTGTATCTGTATTTACTAAAGAGGAACTTAACAATATGCCTTCAGCCGAACAAGTCTATGTGGGTGGGGACGAGGACAGGTTGACGAGTTTAGCAGTTACCAGGGAGGATGTTCTTAAACAAATAGTAAAACTCAAACCAAACAAATCCCCAGGGCCGGATGAAGTGTTTGCTAGGGTGCTTAAAGAATGCAAAGAGGAGCTTTGTGACCCACTGTCAACCATATTTAATAAATCAATAGAGTCAGGCAGAGTGCCAGAGTTTTGGAAAGTTGCTAATGTGATACCAGTTTTTAAGAAAGGAGATAGATCACTTGCGTCTAACTATCGACCAATTAGCCTAACGTCTATTGTGGGAAAGTTACTCGAATCTATAATAGCAAATAAAATTCGTCTTCATCTTGAAAAACATAAATTAATAATTGAGTCGCAACATGGTTTTATAAATGGCCGTTCATGTTTAACAAATTTGTTATCTTTTTATTCTAGCATTGTTGAGGCAGTTGATAGTGGTAAGGATTGCGATGTTGTATACCTTGACTTTAGCAAAGCTTTTGATACAGTGCCACATGAAAGACTGATTAAAAAAATAGAGTCTCATGGTATTGGGGGTGCTATATTAAGCTGGATTAGGGCATGGCTATACCAAAGGAAACAGAGAGTTAGTATAAATGGAATCAAGTCAGAGTGGGAAAATGTTGTAAGTGGAGTGCCTCAAGGCTCTGTCCTGGGACCTCTGTTGTTTATAATATATATAAATGATTTAGATTCAGGTTTGAGTAGCAACATTTGCAAATTTGCCGATGATACGAAAATCGGTAGGGAAATTAATTCGGAGGAGGACTCACTATCACTTCAAGTTGATCTAGATAGGGTTTTGAAATGGTCAAAGGATTGGCAGATGCAGTTTAATGCTGATAAATGTAAAGTTCTGAGGTTAGGTAATGATGATAGAGTTACAAGATACGAGCTAGATGGTGTTGTGATTGCGAAGTCGGATTGCGAAAGGGATCTGGGAGTTATGATTAGTAAGAATTTAAAACAAAAGGATCAATGCATAAATGTTCGTAATAAGGCAAATCGGACACTTGGATTTATTAATCGCAGCGTTAGTAACAAGACACCTGGTGTGGTTCTCTAGCTATATCTTGCTCTAGTTAGGCCCCATTTAGATTATGCAGTTCAGTTTTGGTCGCCATATTATAGAATGGATATAAATTCACTTGAACGTGTCCAGCGTAGGATGACTAAGTTAATTCCCCAAATTAGAAATCTTTCATATGAAGAAAGATTAACAAAGCTTAAGTTGCATTCACTGGAAAGGCGAAGAGTTAGGGGTGACATGATAGAGGTTTACAAGTGGATGAATGGACATAACCGGGGGGATATTAATAGGGTATTAAAAGTATCAACACAGGACAGAACACGAAACAATGGATATAAATTGGATAAGTTTAGATTTAGGAAAGACTTGGGTAAATACTGGTTCAGTAACAGGGTTGTTGATTTGTGGAACCAATTGCCGCGTAACATTGTGGAGGTGGGGTCCCTCGATTGTTTCAAGCACGGGTTGGACAAGTATATGAGTGGGATTGGGTGGTTATAGAATAGGAGCTGCCTCGTATGGGCCAATAGGCCTTCTGCAGTTACCTTTGTTCTTATGTTCTTATGTTCTTATGTTCTTATGTTATCCGTTTGATATGTGCTGCAGGAGACAGGTCTGGCATGATATCAACCCCCAAGTCTTTTTCCTTCTCTGACTCCTGAAGAATTTCCTCTCCCAGATGATACCTTGTATCTGGCCTCCTGCTCCCTACACCTATCTTCATTACATTACATTTGGTTGGGTTAAACTTTAACAACCATTTGTTCGACCATTCCTTCATCTTGTCTAGGTCTTCTTGAAGCCTCAAACAGTCCTCTTCTGTTTTAATCCTTCTCATAATTTTAGCATCGTCTGCAAACATTGAGAGAAATGAATCGATACCCTCTGGGAGATCATTTACATATATCAGAAACAAGATTGGACCGAGTACAGAGCCCTGTGGGACTCCACTGGTGACTTCACGCCAATCGGAGGTCTCACCCCTCACCGTAACTCGCTGGTTCCTGTTGCTTAGATACTCCCTTATCCACTGGAGCACCTTACCAGCTACACCTGCCTGTCTCTCCAGCTTATGTACCAGCCTCTTATGCGGTACTGTGTCAAAGGCTTTCCGACAATCCAAGAAAATGCAGTCCGCCCAGCCCTCTCTTTCTTGCTTAATCTTTGTCACCTGATCGTAGAATTCTATCAAGCCTGTAAGGCCAGATTTACCCTCCCTGAACCCATGTTGGCGATTTGTCACGAAGTCCCTTCTCTCCAGATGTGTTACCAGGTTTTTTCTCACGATCTTCTCCATCACCTTGCATGGTATACAAGTCAAGGACACTGGCCTGTAGTTCAGTGCCTCTTGCCTGTCGTCCTTTCTGTATATTGGGACCACATTCGCCGTCTTCCATATTTCTGGTAGGTCTCCCTTCTCCAGTGACTTACTATACACTATGGAGAGTGGCAAGCAAAGTGCCTCTGCACACTCTTTCAGTATCCATGGTGAGATCCCATCTGGACCAACAGCCTTTCTAACATCCAGATCCAGCAGGTGTCTCTTGACCTCCTCTCGTAATTTCGAACTCTTCCAAGGCCACCTGGTTTACCTCCCTTTCTCCTAGCACAGTGACCTCACCATGTTCTATTGTGAAGACCTCCTGGAACCTCTTGTTGAGTTCTTCACACACCTCTCTGTCATTCTCTGTATACCTGTCCTCGCCTGTTCGAAGTTTCAATACCTGTTCTTTCACTGTTGTTTTCCTTCTGATGTGACTGTGGAGTAGCTTTGGTTCGGTCTTGGCTTTGTTTGCTATATCATTTTCAAAACTTTCCTCTGCTTCTCTTCTCACCCTGACGTACTCATTCTTGGTTCTCTGGTATCTCTCTCTGCTTTCTGGTGTTCTGTTATTCCGGAAGTCCTCCACGCCCTTTTGTTCAGTTTCTTCGCTTCCATACATGCCCTATTATACCATGGATTCTTCTGTTGCTTCTCGGATTTTTTCCTTTGGGCCGGGATGAGCCTGTTTACTGCCTCCTGACACTTTTGGGTAACATAGTCCATCATACCCTGTACAGACTTATCTCTGAGGCCTGTGTCCCAAGGTATTTCACTTAGGAAACTTCTCATCTGTTCATAATTTCCCTTTCGGTATGCCAGCCTTTTGATTCCTAGTTCTTTTTGGGGGGAGATAAGTTCTAGCTCTACCAGGTATTCAAAGTTCAATACACTGTGGTCACTCATTCCCAAGGGCGCTTCCATCTTAACTTCTCTTATATCCCACTCATTTAGTGTAAATATCAGATCAAGCATTGTTGGTTCATCTTCTCCTGTCATTCCTGTTGGTTATTTGATGTGCTGGCTTAGAAAGTTTCTTGTTGCCACGTCCAGCAGCTTAGCTCTCCATGTTTCTGGTCCTCCATGCGGGTCTCTGTTCTTCCAATCTATCTTCCCATGATTGAAGTCTCCCATAATTATTAGTCCAGATCCATTTCTGCTAGCAACAGAAGCTGCTCTTTCTATTATGTTAATGGTGGCCATGTTGTTTCTATCATATTCCTGTCTAGGTCTTTTGTCATTTGGTGGTGGATTATATATGACTACGACTATAATTTTTTCCCTCCATTTGTTACGGTACCTGCTATGTAGTCACTGAAACCTTCACAGCCCTGAATATCCATCTCCTCAAAATCCCAGCCTTTTCTTACCAGCAGAGCTACACCACCCCCACCTCTTCCTTCCCTCTCTTTCCTCATAACATAATAGTCCTGTGGGAACACTGTGTTTGTTATCTTTTTCGTGATCTTTGTTTCTGTGAGGGCTATTATGTCTGGGTTTTCCTGTAGTACCCGTTCTCCAAGCTCATTTGCTTTATTTGTAATTCCGTGGGAAAGTTTGTGTGTGGGAGAGTATGTGTGAGGGGGGGGGGGAGTGTGTGTGTGTGGGAGAGTGTGTGTGTGTGGGGGGGGAGTGTGTGTGTGTGTGGGAGAGTGTGTGTGGGGGGGAGTGTGTGTGTGTGGGAGAGTGTGTGTGTGTGGGAGTGTGTGTGTGGGGGTGTGTGTGTGTGTGTGTGTGTGTGTGTGTGTGTGTGTGTGTGTGTGTGTGTGTGTGTGTGTGTGTGTGGGAGAGTGTGTGTGTGGGGGGGGAGAGTGTGTGTGTGTGGGAGAGTGTGTGTGTGTGAGGGGGGGAGAGAGTGTGTGTGTGGGAGAGAGTGTGTGTGTGTGTGTGTGTGGGATAGTGTGTGTGTGTGTGTGGGAGAGTGTGCGTGTGTTGGAGTGTGTGTGTGTGGGACTGTGTGTGTGTGGGACTGTGTGTGTGTGGGAGTGTGTGTGTGTGTGTGGGAGTGTGTTTGTGTGTGGGATAGTGTGTGTGTGTGTGTGTGGGAGAGTGTGTGTGTGGGAGTGTGTGTGTGTGTGTGGGTGTGTGTGGGAGTGTGTGTGTGTGTGGGAGAGAGTGTGTGTGTGTGTGTGTGTGTGTGTGGGAGAGTGTGTACTGACCTATTTGTGCTTGCAGGATCGAGCATTGACTCTTGGATCCCGCCTTTCCAGCTATCGGTTGTTTACAGCAATGACTCCTGTCCCATTTCCCTATCATACCTAATTTTAAAAGTATGAATAGAGTTTACTTCCACAACCTGTTCCCCAAGTGCATTCCATTTTTCCGCTATCACTGTGAAAGAAAATTTCCTAACATCTCTGTGTCTCATCTGAGTTTCTAGTTTCCACCCATGTCCCCTCGTTCTGTTATTATTATGTGTGAACATTTCATCTATTTCCACTTTGTCAATTCCCCTGAGTATTTTATATGTCCCTATCATATCTCCTCTCCTCTCTCCCTTCTTTTCTCTAGTGTCATAAGGTTCAGTTCCTTCAGACGCTCTTCATATCCCATCCCTCGTAACTCTGGGACAAGCCTCGTCGCAAACCTCTGAACCTTCTCCAGTTTCCTTATGTGTTATTTCAGGTGGGGGCTCTGTCGGAAAATCCGACAGCATTTAATATATCATACAGACAGATAATAATTGCTGCTGTATTACCAACAAGTTACCCATAGAAAACGTAACTTGTAGTGGAATTACCGTCTAAAGAAAACGGGATATCATCACCACATACTATTATAAATCACCACCTATTATGTGGGAATTATTCTTAAATACATTAGTCTTTGGACTTTACCATCATAAACCATCTCATATAAATTAACTTAATTATCAATATTAAAGTAGAGTAAATGTGACCCTTCTATCACTTTCTGTCATGTGGACAATGTAAGCCAGGCGTCAGGGTGAGGAAGGGGCAGCCATTGTTGTTATACGAGACCAGAGGCTCACACGGGAGCAAATTCGGCTCCTGTTAAATTTACTTGGACGTAGTGTTATGGAAACCAAAGGTGTACCATTGTCAACACGCTGTCATCAAATCAAGTTAAGTGTTCTTTCCGAAACCCATTATCTATCATTAGTGGCCATTAATGTCATTGGGTAGGGTGACCCGGTTAGAACGCGAGGCAGCCTCAAACTAAAGGTAATTAAGCCAGGTCTTCATGTTCCATGTATAGTGTTTTCTCTGATATAGCTTGTCATATATAGGTATCTGGCTTTACAGCTAGCGCCCTTTTGACAGGTCAAGACGAGGAAGCAAGGCTTTGTACATCAGTTACCTGGGTGATGGAAGCTACCTCAAAGAGGATAATTTGATGTCTACACCCTAGTTATACCTGGTGGACTAACCTGCTGTACTATAAGATAAGGAACCTTTTCAATGTATGTAGTTAATACTGTAGTTTGATTGGCTGCATATATAATTAATTTAATATAAACCCCCCTAATGTGTAGAGGATCGATTTGTGAGATTATGAGATTATTGCAGAAATACAGTCCACTTATCATTATACAAATTGCTATCGAAGTATATAAATTAACGTAAATATAAATTCATATAAATTAAATAAATATAAATCTCACAGGTCGGTTCCCACATTATTTGGTCATCTTCGAACCGGATGACGGATTATTTGATCCTTTGAACCAACATTTGGTCATCTTAGTACCGGATGAACCAGTTAAACAGTGGATTCATTAAATAAACTAGTGCAGTGTGATTTAAACAAGGCCAGCCAGTCAAAGACGGCAGCGTTGCCTCAAGCCAGTTCAGGAGCCCCCCTCAACTGAGTTCAGCCTCATCAGCGGTTTCATGCACACCCACAGATTTGGTGGCGTGTTATTCTGTGAAATGACAGCGCTAATATAGAAGCCAGCCAAATTAGTGACTGTGTCGCGAGATTGTTCACGGATTTCGTGGTGTTAAATTTCGCGAGAGATTATCTACGAATTTTGTGGAGTTTATTTCGCGAGGTCACTAATAATATTTAATACTTCTAGATAATATTAGAAGTTTCATAGAGGCTAATTAAGAGGTTATTATCAATAATTGTGTATATTATTTCTCCAAAATAGAGAATTATTTAATATATATTGCACTAGTGATCACAGTATAATATTTACTAATTGCCAACCCACAACAGGGTAGGATATTTACCATTGACTAGTTGAACTATTATTGTTCATCCTAGTCCCATTATTATCATAGTCAGTTGTACTATATTGATCAACCTAACACCATTAATGAATGGTCCAGACCCTATTTTGGGTGTAATTTTTATCAACTCGAGTTGAGTTGTATATATAATAATTTACTTATGATCATTACACCTTTGAGTGATTAATTAGTGTCTCTACCATCCTAGGGTGATATAGAAGAGCTAACCTAAAGGTACTTCCAGTGACACTGGTTTATCACTCAAATCATTAGTGTGTATGATTGTATATATAATGTGTATTAATTTTAAGTGCTAACCTCTAGTAGAGGTAGGATTATTGCCTAGTGAGTGCAGAATTTGACCCTAGGCTACCATCAGTACTTGTTCAGTATTATGAGCGACCCAAGTACAAGTCCCACAAGGCTTCACCAACTAGCCAGTATGGATAATGCAGGGAGAATGAAAAGAACCCTTACAGGTCTTAAAGGCCACTTAACAAGACAGATCAAGAAATGTGAAGATTTGTCACAACAATCTCAAGTTGATTATGCTGACCTGGAAAGCTATTATCAAGCAGCTGCAGGTAAATTTGAGCAAATCAAATGTCAAATAGCAACATATGTGGCTGAACTTGCCAACACCAATTTATCAGAAACAGAAATAGACGACATTATGGTTGATCTTGCGAATTATGAAGATCACACTCAGGCTACGTTACAGCCTTATGTCAAATTAATTGTCCAGAACAAGGCAACAGCAACAACAACAACAGTTGCATCTAATACGAGTCAAGCAGAAGCTCGACTCCCTCCAATTAATTTACCCACTTTCTCAGGAAAAGATGAGGAAGATTGGGACGAATTTTGGAACAAATTCGTTGACCTTGTAGACTCAAAACAATCTTTACCAAAGAGTAGTAAATTCTCTTATTTGCAAGGCCAATTATCAGGTGAGGCTAAAACAGTAGTATCTCATCTGAGATTAACTAATGACGGCTATGATCTGGCAGTAAAACTCCTCAAGGATAATTATGCTGATCCAGAAGTAAGAACATCACATTTAGTTCATGAGCTGTTGCATTTACCCCCACCGGAGGCTTCAGCTGATTCACTTCAAGTCTTCAAGCTGGAGGTAGAATCATTGATCAATGCCCTCAGCCTGACAGCAGATACAAACGGGGCTGAGTGGGTCTTGAAAATAATTGTCCAGGAGAAAATACCTAGGGACATATTGAGACAAATGAGTGCTCATTACAATAAAAGTATCTTATCCATGAATGAAATATCTGAAGGTTTAAAGTCAGTAGTTCATCAATTACGAACACATGACAAATTAAAACCACCAAGTAATCCCTCAGAAACCAATAATAGTAAACCACAGAGTACCAAAGGTACTCCAAATCAATCTAGACAATATAATTCAACACCAAAGTGGAACAGTAGCAGTGTGGGCGTATATGCAGTGGGACCCTCCAAGCCTATAGTTACTGTGTCACCCAAGAACGTGACACCAAAGGGTACTGGAAGCTATGGAACATGTTTGTTCTGCAATGAGAAACATTCAATGTACCACTGCCCTAATTTTCCTGATAGTGACGCCCGTGTTGAGCGACTCAAATATTTGCAACATTGCACGAGGTGCCTCAGGAAACATAACATCAAGGACTGTGATACCCAATTACACACCTGTAATAGGTGTAACAAATGTCAGCACCATGCAGCATTGTGCAGAGACACCAAAACAACGTCTCCAAAACCCAAGGTGGATGATAGCATTCCCACCACAGTACAGTACTGCAAGGTGCAACCAACAAAGAGTGTCCAATCGGCAAAGTCTAAAGGTAATACGACTTTGCCTACTGCCCAAATTACCATCCTGAATAAGAGGGCCAAGGTCCATACCCGTGGGTTGTTTGACCAAGGATCCCAGAGAACATTTATCACTAAAAAGCTGGCAGATGAACTACAATTAAGGCCTGTAGCCCAGACGTCATTCAACATCTCAGGGTTTGTAACAGATGCAGGATCTCAAGTCTACCAGGTGGTACAACCATCAGTACGCTTAGGCAGGTCCGTCTGTCGAGTACAAGCCATTGTGGTGGACAAAATACCAGTAGACCTACAAGTTCAAGGTCTGAGAGCAACAGCCAAATTCCTGAGAAATAGAGGAATAAAATTGGCAGTTAATATTAAGTCTGATCACCTCACCGACTTCGGTCTCCTTGTAGGGACAGACTATTGTCATCGATTCATCGGTAGCCCTACTAAATATCAGGGTATAACCATGTTAAAGTCTGCAGGAGGTAAATTACTCTCAGGTCCAGTATCAAGCCTGAGGAGACCTATGCCTGCAGATATACAATACCAATAGAAATCTGAATTTGTCAGCTGATTATATTTCTCCAGTAGCATTATACTAAGGAGATTACAGCTGACTATACCAACAGAGGTTGATGTTAGTATCATCATTTGAAGCTGAAGATGAGTTCATGAGGCCTCAGTGGCAAATCAGTGAACAGTAGCCTAAACAGCTACAAGTCACTGCGACCAATGTCACTGAACCCACTGCAGTCTCAGAACCATACTTTACTTTAATGATGAGCTATTCAATCTTCTGAATCAATTAACTAAATTAAACCCCAATAAATCTGATGACTGATTTGATACATTTATTATTTAATCAAGATGTATTCCATGGGCCTCAGTGTTTATATATCAGTGACCAGTTACCTGAACAAACTTCAAGTTATATCTAATGTCACTGATCTCACTGCAGTCCCTGAATCATACTTGACTGTAGTACTTGATCACATCTAGTCTTCTGGGTTAAATAATATGTAATAAGGCTTGAATATTAGCCTTTCAAGAGTTAACAGGGAAATGAAATCGCATTAGACTTCTAACCCCTGCAACTCTAGTACGGGACATCCGTCCTGTACGAACAGACGCACAAATGTGTGATTACTAACTACTAACATCAAATCACTCTAATAATTCAAAGGAGGAGTATCGGTGTTCGTCTGTTCTAAAGAGGACTTCGACCCGTGAGCAGCCCCTGGGGAATTATGTCGGAAAATCTGACAGCATTTAATATATCATACAGACAGATAATAATTGCTGCTGTATTACCAACAAGTTACCCATAGAAAACGTAACTTGTAGTGGAATTACCGTCTAAAGAAAACGGGATATCATCACCACATACTATTATAAATCACCACCTATTATGTGGGAATTATTCTTAAATACATTAGTCTTTGGACTTTACCATCATAAACCATCTCATATAAATTAACTTAATTATCAATATTAAAGTAGAGTAAATGTGACCCTTCTATCACTTTCTGTCATGTGGACAATGTAAGCCAGGCGTCAGGGTGAGGAAGGGGCAGCCATTGTTGTTATACGAGACCAGAGGCTCACACGGGAGCAAATTCGGCTCCTGTTAAATTTACTTGGACGTAGTGTTATGGAAACCAAAGGTGTACCATTGTCAACACGCTGTCATCAAATCAAGTTAAGTGTTCTTTCCGAAACCCATTATCTATCATTAGTGGCCATTAATGTCATTGGGTAGGGTGACCCGGTTAGAACGCGAGGCAGCCTCAAACTAAAGGTAATTAAGCCAGGTCTTCATGTTCCATGTATAGTGTTTTCTTTGATACAGCTTGTCATATATAGGTATCTGGCTTTACAGCTAGCGCCCTTTTGACAGGTCAAGACGAGGAAGCAAGGCTTTGTACATCAGTTACCTGGGTGATGGAAGCTACCTCAAAGAGGATAATTTGGTGTCTACACCCTAGTTATACCTGGTGGACTAACCTGCTGTACTATAAAATAAGGAACCTTTTCAATGTATGTAGTTAATACTGTAGTTTGATTGGTTGCATATATAATTAATTTAATATAAACCCCCCTAATGTGTAGAGGATCGATTTGTGAGATTATGAGATTATTGCAGAAATACAGTCCACTTATCATTATACAAATTGCTATCGAAGTATATAAATTCATATAAATTAAATAAATATAAATCTCACAGGTCGGTTCCCACAGGCTCCATGATGGCGCGGCATACTCTAAGACGGGTTTACACTGCCCTACTCACGTAGGCAGTGTAAAGCGCCCTAAAAGCCTCCTCATTTAGGTTTCTGAATGAAGTTCTAATTTTTGTCAGTGTAGAGTACGCTGCTGTCGTTATCCTATTTATATGTGCCTCAGGAGTTAGATTAGGTGTCACATCCACTCCCAGGTCCCTATCTCGAATCGTTACAGGTAGGCAGTTCCCCTTCATTGTGTACTGTCCCTTTGGTCTTCTATCACCTGATCCCATTTCCATAACTTTACATTTACTGGTGTTAAACTCCAGTAGCCATTTCCCTGACCATCTCTGCAACCTGTTTAAGTCCTCTTGGAGGATCCTACAATCCTCGTCTGTCACAACTCTTCTCATTAATTTTGCGTCATCCGCAAACATTGACATGTATGATTCCACTCCTGTAAACATATCATTTACGTAAATTAGAAAGAGGATTGGTCCCAGCACCGATCCTTGAGGTACTCCACTTGTTACTGTTTGCCAATTCGACTTCTCGCTCCTTATCATTACCCTCTGGCTTCTTCCTGTTAGGTAGTTTTTCACCCATGCTAGGGCCTTTCCGCTTACTCCTGCCTGCCTCTCAAGTTTGTATAGCAATCTCATGTGTGGTACTGTATCAAAGACCTTTTGGCCGTCAAGAAATATGCAGTCTGCCCAGCCTTCTCTGTCCTGCCTTATCCTTGTTACACTATCATAGAATTCTAAAAGGTTTGTTAGGCATGATTTCCCTGTCCAGAACCCATGTTGGTGCTTGTTTACAAACCCAATGCTCTCCAGGTGCTCAACAAGTCTTAGACTAATTATTCTTTCAGGTATTTTGCAGGGGATGCTTGTCAGTGATTTGGGTCTGTAGTTAAGTGCCTCCTCCCTATTTCCTTTCTTGAAAATCGGTACGACATTTGCCTCCTTACAGCAACTGGGCAATTCTCCCGACATAAGTGACTCATTAAAGATCATTGCCAGAGGCACGCTGAGAGCCTGCGCTGCCTCTTTAAGTATCCACGGTGATACTTTGTCTGGTCCAACAGCTTTACTTGCATCCAGTGTTGTCAACTGTTTCATTACCTCCTCTGCTGCCGCCTTTATATCTGACAGTCTTTCATCTAGGGTAATCGCTTCTAACAATGGGAGCTGCTCAGGCTCGGTTGTGAACACTCCATGGAAACTTGCATTCAGTACCTCGCAGATTTCCTTGTCACTTTCTGTATATGCCCCTTCTGTTTTCCTCAGTCTTGTCACTTGGTCATTTACCGACATCTTCCTTCTTATATGGCTATGTAGTAATTTAGGTTGCTTTTTCGCTTTGATCGCAATATCATTCTCATAATTTCTTTCCGGCACTCGTCTTATGTTAATGTAATCATTCCTAGCACTGTTACATCTAATTCTGTTGTCCTCTGTCCTTTGTGTTCTGTACTTCCTCCACTCCCTCCTGCTTTTCACCTTTGCTTCCTGACACTGTCTATTAAACCATGGGTTATTATATTCCCTCCTGCTTTTTTCCTTTACTGTTGGAATAAATCTCTCTTCAGCCTCCTTGCATTTCAATATGACTTGGTTCATCATACCTTGCACTGTTTTTCCTCTAAGTTCTTCCTCCCACTACACTTCTCCCATGTAGTCCCTTATCCTTCTGTAGTCCCCTTTTCAGTAATCAAGTCTCCTTTCCCGGACCTCTAGTCCTTTGGTCACAATTTTAAGCTCCATCATGTAGTCAAAGACTAGGACACAATGGTCACTGGCTCCTAGTGGTATTTCATGTTCCAACTGCTCGATGTCTTCTACATTCTGGGTGAAAATGAGATCTAATAGGCTGGGCGTATCCCCTCCTCTTTCCCTAGTATCTTCTTTCACATGCTGTGTTAGGAAATTCCTGTCAATAACGTCTACCAACTGTGCTCCCCAGGTCTCCTCCCCTGCCATGGGGATTCCTCGTTTCCCAATCTATCTCTCCGTGATTTAGGTCCCTCATGATCAGCAGTTTTGCTCTCATTCTATGCGCTATTGTTGCTGCCCTCTGCAGTTCATCTATACATGTCTTGTTGCTGTCCTAGTACTCCTGCCTGGGCCTTATACTGTTTGGTGGGGGATTGTAGAGTATCAAGATTGCAATCTTCTTCCCATCCACTGTCAGAGTTCCATGTATGAAGCTCGTGCTTTCATTGGTACCCGGATTTTCCAGCTCATCAAACTTCCATTTCCGCTTTATTAGGAGTGCCACTCCTCCTCCCTGTCTCTGTGTCCTTTCTTTTCTTATCACCTGGTACCCCTCTGGAAAGATTGCATCCAAGATCATGCCATTTATTTTAGTTTCCACTATTGCCACTATGTCTGGGTCTGCCTCACTAACTCTTTCTTTTATCTCTTCTGCTTTATTGGCTACCCCATTAGCATTGGTGTACCAAACCTTGAGACTCTTCTTGGAAACTCGGGTGTCAGAGTTCCTCCTTTCACCAGGGATCTGGAGGGGATGGGGGGGGGGGGGTGTCTGGGAGTGCCTGGTAGGCAAATGGGGTCTGAGCATCTAGGGGGGGGGGGGTATGAAGGGCATAATGGGCCTGAAAGTTAAGGGTCTGAATAGCATAGGGGGGTGGAGAAATAGTGAGACTGAGAGTCAGATAGAGGTTGAGAGGTTTGGGGGGAGAGGGATATTGAGGGCAGAGGGCTGAGAGGAGAATGGAGCATGGGTGCTGGGAGTGGAAGAGAGGGTGTATTAATTAGGGGGGAATCGGGGGTAGTTGGGGGTTTGGGGGTAGAAGAGGGGAAGAGGGAGACGGGGGAAGGTGTTAGGGGGTCACAAGGTGAGAGGTTAAATGTGGGCTGGAGGTGCATAGGAGGGGTGAGGGTTGGGTGGGGTTTGGGGGTGAGTGTTAGAGGGGTGCAGTGGAAGCTGCAATGGAGTAGATGGAATTGAAGGCAATGGGGTAGAAGGGGCAGGGGAGTAGGAAGGGGTAGTAGGGGAGGGGGGATCGGAAGGTGGGTTTGGGGAGGGCATGGCTTGACCCACTGGGGTCGTTGACAGGTGTGATGTAGCAGGCGCAGGGGAATCGTTGGGGAGGTGCAAATGTGGAAGGGACAGGGGGGTTTTGGGGTGATGAAGCAGGGGGGTTTCGGGGGGCTGATGCAGGGGGGAGGTATAGGAGGGCTGAGTTGGGGAGGATGCGACCTGGGAGGTGGCCTGGGAGGTGGCCTGGGATGTGACCTGGGAGGTGAGACTACCTAAGAGGCTAGTTCGGTGTCGTTGTTGCCATCTATTCTTGTGGGCTATTTGCTCATCTTTCGTCATAAACCTCTCTATAAACACATTGTAATGGGTTTCACTTCCTCTGAGTAAATGCTTGTTCCTCATTATGTACTCCACAGCCTCCTCATTGGAGAATTGCACCAGAACAGGTCTATTCTTGGTACAATTGTAAGGTCCAACCCGGCGGGTGATATCTGCCTCGTGTTCTGCCATTCCTGCTCCAATACATCTCAATATCTCATGCAATTCATATTTTTCTGTCTCTATTCTCTCTTGCCTTGTTGGTGCCCCAGATTCGAATAATCCATGTATTATAATAGACCGTCTCCTCATTAATTCATTGTCATGCTGGTAGCCTGTCCCCTGGGGATTCTCCATCCCAACCGCAGGCACTAACCCATCCCCCACTAATCCTCTGTCCTTAGCCATGCTGTTAATCCTTCCTAATTCGTTTGTGATCCGAGCACATTCCCTCTCCCAGTCCTCTCTTCCCTTCCTAATCTCTTCCTGAATATAGAGCATAAGTTCTTGTTTCTGCCTCTCTACTGCATCCTGTATTTGCTGAAATAACTCGCTTTTAATCCCTTGGATTAGATCCTCCATCCAATCGCTCCTTCTCTCTACAAATTTCCCTATTAATTTGTCTATAAATCTGTCCTCCTCCTCATCCCTGCTGGTGATTGACCTTGAACCCCTTCCTGATCTTGTCATTGCAGTAACAACCTAGCCAAAAAGGCGCTCCTCAATACCTTGCACAATCTGCAGCACAAACAGGCGAGAAAGTACTCCACGCGGCTGGTCAAGATGTGAGGTCGCTGCGTCCCGCGTCACAGCTGGTGAGGTCACTCCGGCTCCACAATTTCACAATACCACGATGTACTCAACACTTATTTTCAGTGGTGGTGTTTGTACTGTTTTTCTTCACTTTCTTGTGGTTTGAGTGAGGTTACAGGTTATTCAATCACTCATATACACTCATATACGCATATACACTGATTATTCCCTCCAATTCACTAGCTACGCAAGAGCTTCCCAGACCCTTTTATGTGTGTGTGTGTGTGTGTGTGTGTGTGTGTGTGTGTGTGTGTGTGTGTGTGTGTGTGTGTGTGTGTGTGTGTGTGTGTGTGTGTGTGTGTGGTAGTGTGTGTGCGGGAGTGTTTGTGTGGGAGTGTGTGTGTGCGTGTGTACTCGCCTAGTTGTGTTTGTGGGGGTTGAGCTTTTGCTCCTTGTTCCCGCCTCTCAACTGTCAATCAACGGGTGTTCAGACTCCTGAGCCTACTGAGCTTTATCATATATACATGTGAAACAGTGTATGGCGTCAGCCTCCACCACATCATTGCCTAATGCATTCCACCTGTTAACTACTGACACTGAAAAAGTTCTTTCTACCGTCCCCTGTGGCTCATTTGGGTATTCAGTTTCCACCCGTGTACCCTTGTTGGCGTGCCAGCAGTGTTAAACAGTTTATCCGTATCTACCATGCATTTCCCTCAGGCTTTCCTGGTAACTCATGCCTCTTAGTTCTGGGACTAGTCTAGTGGCATTCCTCTGAACTTTGTCCAGCTTTGTCTTGTGCTTGAAAGGTACGGGCTCAATGCTGGGGCCGTATACTCCAGGATTGGTCTTACATCTGTGGTATACAAGATTCTGAATGATTCTTGAACAGCCTGAAGGCTGTTCTGATGATAGCCAGCCTTGTGTATTCCGCAGACATAATTCTTTTTATGTGGGCTTCAGGAGACAGGTTCGGTGTGATACCAACTCCAAGATCTATCTGTCTGTCCGTTTCAAGAAGTATTTTATCTATTCTGTATCCTGTGCCTGTCCTGTTTCCACAGCCTAGTTTCATTATCCTGCATTTACTCGGTTTGAACTTTAGCATCTATTTGTTGGACCATTCATGCAGTGTCATCTTGTAGCCTCCTATCATCATCCTCTGTTTCAATCCTCCTCACAATGTATGTATCATCAGCATACAGTGATGATCAGCAAATAGTGCATCATCAGCAAACAGTGAAAGAAACGAGTGTATACCCTTTGGGAGATCATTTACATATATCAGAAACAGTATAGGTCCAAGGACCGACCCCTGCGGAACTCCACTGGTGACGTCTCGCCAGTCTGAGACCTCACCCCTCAACGTCCCTCACTATCTTCTGTTGATTAGGTACTCCCTTATCCAATGGAGTACCTTCCCTTTCACTCCTGTCTGCGTCTCCAGCTTTTTCTCTAGCCTCTTGTGTGATACTGTGTTAAAGGCTTTGTGGCAAACCAAAAATATGCAGTCTGCCCACCCCTCATTCTTGCCTGATTTTTGTTGCCTGGTCGTGGAATTCAATTAATCCTGTGAGGCAGAAATTGCCATCACTGAACCCATGCTGATGCTGTATTACAAAGTTCTTTCGCTCCAGATGTTCCACTAGCTTTTTACACACAATCTTCTCCATCAGCTTGCATGGTATGCAAGTTAGGGACACTGGCCTGTAGTTCAGTGCCTTCTGTCTATCTCCCTTGTATATCGGGAATACGTCAGCCGCTTTCCAAATTCTTGTCAGTTCCCCTGGAGGAACTGGAGGAACCTGGAGGAACCTGGAGGAACCTCCCTCTGGAGGTTCGGCTCCCTTGTGGAGGCGGTCGGCCGAGCGGACAGCACGCTGGTCTTGTGATCCTGTGGTCCCGGGTTCGATCCCGGGCGCCGGCGAGAAACATTGGGAAGAGTTTCTTTCACCCTATGCCCCTGTTACCTAGCAGTAAAATAGGTACCTGGGTGTTAGTCAGCTGTCACGGGCTGCTTCCTGGGGGTGGAGCCCTGGTCGAGGACCGGGCCGCGGGGACACTAAAAAAGTCCCGAAATCATCTCAAGATAACCCCTGTTGCCAGAGTTTTGTTATACACTATGGAGAGTGGCAGGCACAATTCTTCTGTTCCTTCCTGTAGTATCCAAGGGAAGATTCCATCTGGGCATATAGCCTTTGTCACATCCAACTCTAGTTAAAGCTACCTTACTTCCTTACTGGTAATGTCAAACTCTTCTATTGGTTCCTGTTTAACTACTCCTTCTCTTATGTCTGGAATTTCTCCTTGCTCTAAAGAGAAGACCTGGAATTTCTTTTTCAGTTCCTCACACACTTCCTTGTCGTTTGTAGTGAATCCGTCTGTCCCTATCCTTAATTTCATTACCTGTTCCTTTACTGTTGTTTTTCTCCTGATGTGGCTGTGCAGCAATTTAGGTTGAGTCTTTGCCTTGCATGCGATGTCATTTTCGTATTGTCTTTCTGCCTCTGTTCTCAACCTGGCATATTCATTCCTGGCACTCTGGTATCTTTCTCTGCTCTCAAGTGTCCTGTTATTTCTATAGTTTCTCCATGCTCTTTTACTTTGCTGCTTATCTAGCCTACATCTCTGATTAAACCATGGGTATCTCATCTTCATTTCATTGTTTTCCTTTTGGATTGGGACAAACTTGTTTGCTGCTTCATTACACTTCTGCATGATGTAGTCCATCATGTCTTGGGCCATCTTTCCCCAGAGCTCTTTTTCGCATGTTACATATGTTAGGAATTTTCTTATCTCCTCATAGTTTCCCTTTCGGAATGCCATTCTTTTGTTTTCAGTACTCCTCCTCGAGTTCAATAATCCTTCTTCAACCAGATACTCAAACACCAGTGCACTGTTGTCGCTCATTCATCCTGGGGCATCGAAAGGTGCCATTTTCCTTATGTCTGAGTCGTTCTGAGTGAAGACTAGGTCGAGTCTCACTGGTTCATCAATTACTCTTATCCTTGTGGATTCCCTGACATGCTGGCTTAAAACGTTTCTTGTCGCCACCTCCAATAGTTTGGCTCTCCATGTATCCTCACCTCCATGTGGTTCCTTGTTCTCCCAGTCTATTTTTCTGTGATTGAAGTCCCTCATGATAAGCAGATGGGATCTATGACAGGCAGCAGAGGCTGCCCTCTCAATTATAGTGTTAACTGCCATGTTGTTGTTGTCATACTCTTGCCTTGGACTTCTGTCATTTGGTGGAGGGATATATATCACTACTACTACTTTTGGTCCTCCCATTGTAATGGTGCCCTTTATGTAGTCTCTGAATCACTCGCAGCCCGGGATAACCACCATCTTGAAACTCCATTCCTTTCTCATTAGTAGGGCCACTCCACCTCCTCTGCTTCCTTTCTTCTCTTTCCTTATTACAGTGTAGTCCTGGGGAAACACTGCATTCGTTCTGATTCCTGAGAGTTTTGATTCTGTGAGTCTGATTACATCTGGGTTCTCTTGCTTTGCTTGTAATGTAATTGAAAATTAAATAATGTAATTTATTGGCAAATTAAATGTAATCCCATTTATGAGTGAGTACATCACCCTGAAACTGACTCTTTTGTCCTTTCTCAGTTTCTATTGCTTCCCCTGAAGCAGTTAAACAGGGAAGGACCAGGATGGGAGGGCGTATGAAGGGGGACCTGGGGATCTGGGGTGTACGGGGGCTGGGAGGATCTGGTACGGGGAGGGGCGGTGTAGTGGGGAGAGCTTGGGGGGGGGGGTGTGTAGAGAAAAGAGGGCTTGGGGGGTTGGGAGGAAGGGGGAGGCTTGTGGGTGGGGGTGAGAGGGGAAGGATAGAAGGGCTCTCCAAGCCCTTCTATCCTAGGTGGGAGAGTGGGAGAAGGGAGACTTGGGGGGGGGGGATGAGTTAAAATTAAGGTAGATATATGACCGAACCTAACCAACCCTACCTAACCTAACCTAATCTATCTTTATAGGTTAGGTTAGGTTAGGTTAGGTAGCCGAAAAAGTTAGGTTAGGTTAGGTTAGGTAGGTTTGGTAGTCGAAAAACAATTAATTCATGAAAACTTGGCTTATTAGGCAAATCGTGCCTTGTATAGTAGGCTGAGAAGTGCGTTCTGGCTACTAGGTACGACATATATATATATATATATATATATATATATATATATATATATATATATATATATATATATATATATATATATATATATATATATATATATATATATATATATATACATATATATAACATATGTTCACGAAATATTAACGAAATCATGAAATAATTCGAATGTGTTAGTGTTACCCCTTGGCCCCCCCCCCCCCCCCATACCCTCTAGTGTGTACCGTCACCCAACCCAAAAGTCGAGAGGTGCCTGTCTCCTCCCCCTCCCTGCCCCACCAAACCCCAACCGCCACCCCTCATGCTACTTCCGCCCAGCGTCCAACTAAGACCCACCCAGCGTCCACCCAACATTCGCCCAGCGCCCGCCCAACTCCCACCCACCCAGCCTCTGACCAGCGTCCGTCCAACGCCCACCCAGCACCCGCAGATGTCGCAGGTCACAACTGACAGCCAGGGTCCTCTCAGCCAAGAGGAGCCATCAATCAGCGCCAGGTAGGGCACATGCCAAGAGTGTGACAAGGTGTGTCGTCTCAAGAATAACGGGGATGTGCACAGACATAATCACAACGGAACCCAATGTCCGGGTATGTGGAGCCTTCCCTAAGAGAGTATCAATCATCGTCCCACACCAGGGGAAAACACCTCCAACAGCTTCATTTCGACTGAGAACCTACTAGAAGTCATCAAAGTGACATCAGTTGGAACCTTGCAGCACATTCCCAAAGCTGCTTGCTCTCAAGAAACAGCCAAACAATCCAGTCTCTTGAAAAAAGTTAATGACTCTCCCAGAATTATCCCAGCATGGTGCAACCTTCTCTTGTTTGGTAACATATGCCTAGCTGTCCCTGCAAGGAGAGACAAATCACTAGCTTCCTCAGTCATTAAGGCTATAAATAGTTTTCCTAGAGAGGACAACCAGGCACCCCTCCCCACCCATGCCAAAAACACCCACCGCAGGAAAGGTATTAACAACAGAACCGAGGCATCCATAATCAGAGCAACAGTCAGCAAGAAAATAGAAGAAGGCAATACAGTCAAAGCGATCAGAGTTATCACCAGTTTCCACCAGGGATGCCAAAACAGCACAAGCCCTGAGAGAAAAACACTCACCCAGAGCTCCAAGTGATGACAGTGTTCCACTAGTCAGTGTCACCAGAGCAGAACCCCTGTGTGGGGTCGAATCCGTGGTGCATAAAGCATCTTTATCCTTCCTACCAGGATCAGCAGGCAGGTTCACAGGACTAAGACCCAACCACATCAAACAAATGTTCAACCCTGCACTGGGAGACATTGCACAGGGCCTACTGGTGGAACTAACTAGATATTCCAACACATGTCTAGCTGGCAACATACCAGAGACCATACGGCCTCTCTCTTTTTTGGTGCTACCCACTGTGCCCTGAGGAAAAAGGATAGAGGAATCAGACCAATTTCTATGGGCAATTCACTCCAGCGCCTTGTCGCTAAGGCTGTTTCTAGAGCAGTTAACCAGGCAGAAACAGACATGCTGAAGCCAAAACAGCTTGGGTTTGACATTCCCCAAGGGTGTGAGGCAGCGGCTCATGCAGCTAGAGCCTACATTGCCAACATTACAGATAAAAAAAAGCCCTTATAAAACTGGATTTCAAAAATGCTTTCAATTTGGTAAGAAGGAATGCAGTATTCAGTGTGGTTCTTCGCCTTTTTCCTTCCCTCTACCCGTTTGTAAACTCATGTTACAGCAAGAATCTAACTCTTATTCGGGGAACATGAAATTGAATCACAAGAAGGTGTCCAACTGGGTGACCACCTTGCTCCTTTTCTTTTCTGCCTAGTCATCAAGGAAGTCACCGATAACCTGTCCAGTGAGCTCAACATTTGATTTTTGAACGATGGTACTCTAGCTGGCTCCCCAGACTCTCTCTGGGATGACATGAGAATAATTTGGGAGCAAGGAGCAAGTCTAGACCTCACCCTGAACTCTTCCAAGTGCGAAATAACTTCCACCAACAAGCACATAGTAGAGCGAATAAAGGTTGTTTTGCCTGATATTCATATAACCAACCCTGAGAACAGCACACTTCTAGGAGCTCCTCTTGGAGGGAATGCCATCGACGATGTCCTTGGTAAAACGATCTCTGACCAAAAGAAGATGAATGAGAGGATTGAAGACATCGATCCTCATGATGCATTTTACCTCATCACCAGATGCTTGTCCCTCCCCAGGCTGATCTACTTTCTTAGATGTTTGCCATCTTTTAAAAAATATTAAATTAGAAGAGTACGACAGCCTGCTGAAATCAACGCTAGAAAAAGCCCTTAGCCTTTCCCTCAGTGACCCACAGTGGAAACAGGCCTCCCTTCCATTCAGACTCAGGGTGCCTCGGCGTTTGCACAGCAATACAAATTGCTGTACCAGCGTTTCTGTCCTCTTCAGTGGCATCTGACAACCTAGTGAAGGAAATCGTACCTGAGTACTTGATCAACAGGCATAGGTACATGATCCCAGCTTTACAGACTGCACCACCAAATGGATATCTCTTGCAGGACCAGCACCCCAACCACCACATTCTGAAGTCCATAAGCAATCCAGATGGCATCGGCCCCATTGTCGACCAAGAAGCTGCGACATGCCTAGAAGCTGCAGCAACGCTACATGACACTGCCCGAGTTAGAGCTGTTGCAGCTTCCCATGCAGGTGACTTCCTATTAGCAACCCCAATGTCAGAAACCGGCACTCGTCTCACACTGTAGGCCCTATAAATAACACTGTAGGCCCTCCGAATTCCTGAGGCCCTCTGCCTCGCTGTCCTAATCCACACTGAATACAGGTGTATTTGTGGCGAGGCAGTGGCCGACAGGTACGGACTGCATGGCCTTCTATGCCAAAGGACAGGAGGATGGTGTCATGTTTATAGCAAATGGCACCATCCGTTTGTATACGCTGCGTTTCATACGCCAGCGGTTGGTAAACAACAGAGAGCGTACAGGATGCCTGCCAAGCTTGGTCACTGCTACTCATGTATCAATATAAGTATTTAAATCAGTAATCAAGCAATGTTTTTTTTTATCAAACCTTCAACCAAGACTTCCCCAGCAACACACAACACCACACTGGCGACGAGGATGAACTGAAAACGCAGGTATTCGTCCAGCTCTAAACACAAGGAAGAAGCATGCTGTCTCACCCCAGAGGAGAAGGAGACCTCGTGCTGTCTGTGAGCGAGATACCAATGATGTGCTACCAATGATGTGTGCTGATCAACCCTGTGTGTGCTAACCAATGCTATGTGCTAACTGAAGCTTTATGCTGAGTGAAGCTGTGTGCTGACTGGAGCTTTGTGCTAACTGAACCTGTGTGCTGACAAGCTGTGTGCTGAGGAAGCTATGTAATGACTGATGCTCTGTGCTGAGGAAGCTGTTCGATATCTACCGATGCTGTGTACAAAACCGATGTTTTGTGTACGAAACGACTCTTTGATGCAGTTTACAGAACCTGATGTTTTGTGTATGAAATGATGTTCTGTGCTACACAATTCTTCATGTTGATGATGCTGAGAACTCCCTGCTGTGTTGACAGTGCTGAAAATTCATCAAACAACATTGCTGACAACTGCTGTGCCAATTGCTATGCCAACTGCTGTGCAGCTGTGTGTATGAACAACACCACAAGTACACAAGGCTAGGTAAGAGGTCAGTTGCTGCTGTATTGTGCACTGTTGTGAACTTTTGTATTAAAATGCTTCTGTGCTTTACAAAATTAAATTACAGTGAATTCTTAACTTACACAATGCAGTAAGTGTTTAGTTTTCTGAAGAACATTAAAGTGATAAGTGTTACGAATCTTTCCTCCTGTGGAGGTTAGTTTTAAGTATAAAATGTTGGTGGACACAGTGGAGAATATTTGATACGAAAATATCTGCAGCTGATATCAGAGAGGCCGCGAGTCATCAGTAATACTCCGCCCAGCAAAGTAGTGCCTTCTCATCTAGAGATTGTTAGGAATAATGTGAACTGGAATAGCCTATGTGGGGGAAAAATGGACTCAATCAAAAAGCATGCATAGGGAATATGGTAAGTAATGTCAAAAAGGCTTTGACTGCAAGTGTAAGGAATAGGGGCGATGAAGAAAGAGAGGTGAACGCCATCTTGACTTGAGTAGTCAGGTGGAACGCTGACGACCAGTCCTTGCTATTTGAGGGTTTTTCTCCGGCCGTAGTCAGATAAGTCCTCAGTACTTGTTGTCAGGGCTGCAAGATAGGGTAGAGTTGTTATGCAGACTTTGGAGATGTTTCATAAGAGAGAGTCCAGGTTTCCTAGAGGTGTAAATATGTTTGTCACTAAGTTGATAGGTGTAGTGACTGTGTGCAAGGTTCTAGGTTTGGGATTGTGAGCCATAGGGTAGCCAGAGCCAACTTGGGGTTATATTAATTCACCTTTTGTTGTAAGGAATAAAATTCCATATAAGTAATGGCGTGTGTCTTACAGATATAAATTTGTATCTTTGTACTAGGCTGTTTATCCTTACCGCTTGATTTTCTCCTAGGCCCAAGTAAAATTATCTGTTCCCCTAGACAACATATACAGGTCCACCACCACCAAATTCTTGACAGGCCTCTATGTCACACAAACTATGACACAACCCATGTCACAATTGGGGGCCTGTCCGGAAGCACTTCACATATTGAGCAGCTGATCACAAGCCTAATAAAAGACGATAGCCTGTATATGAAACCTGACATAAAATTGAGTAGCCTATTTATTCCCTTTGCCTTGTGTAGAAATTTAGAATATTTAAAATATTGGCATAATATGATTATGTACTTTATTGTTCATGTACATTTTATTAATCTATTTGAAAAGTGTTTTACAAAATTTTTGTGTGTTCTCGACTGCAAAAATTTACCAGTTGACAGGGCAGTCAAGTGAACTAAGCACTGTCCTTATCAGTTTTCCAAACTAATTCTCAGCTTAAATGAGAATGGTGGTGCTGAAGCTTAAATTTTGTGTTGGAGTCTGCTGTATCTTAGCATACTAAAAATGGATTTGGTAGCACAACAAATCATCGACAATCCGTGTGTTGAGAGTTTGAAAGCGGCAAAAATGTCTATCCTAGTGGCTGTTGGCAAGCACTATGGACATGGTGAAGACGGAACTGCTAAGAGAGAATAGTAAAGACGAAACTGCTAAGAGAGGTAATGATGATGAACTGGGTAGATGAGCAAATTCTCCCACAGGAAATATTAGAGCAGTCCCCGTCCACCAGTGGTGCAAATGTAACTACAGGAAAGGTGGAGACTCAGATGCAGTGGCAGGCAAAATTGGAACTAAAGAAGTTGCAGTTTGAGGCAGAACAAGCTCAGAAGAGGCTAGAAGCAGAGCAAGCTCAGAAGAGGCTAGAAGCAGAGAAAGCTCAGAAGAGGCTAGAGGCAGAATTAGCTATGAAGAGGTTAGAAGTGGAACAAGCTGAGAAAAAATTAGAGTTAGAGACTAGGCTAGCAGAATTGGGAATTAGATCAGAAAATACCGGTGTTGTTGACTTAGGATCACCTGGGCAAGGATCACCTGGGCAGTTAAAGGTTAACACAAATGTCAAGTTTCCTCTATTCTGTGAGACTGACCCAGACTAGTTCTTTACTCATTTTGAAAAGTTGGCACGGAGCATTGGATGGCCTGAAACACAATGGGTATCTCTTCTTCAAGGTCAGTTGGTGGGAAAGGCACAGAAGATATTTGCAGCTATGTGTTTGAGTGACAGTTTTGACTATGGTAAGGAAAAGGCAGCCATCCTTATTGCTTATCAACTTGTTCCTAAGGCTTATAGGCAAAAGTTTAGACAACTGAGACGAGACCCAAGTCACACCTTGGTAGAATTTGCACAAAAGAAATATAATATGTTTAATAAATGGTTAGATGCAGAAAAATTAGGGCTCTGGACTCTCTTAAAATTTACGCTTAATAGAAGAATTTTTATCTTGCATACCTTCTCGTGTGACTTTGTTGACCAGACCACACATTAGAAAGTGAAGGGACGACGACGTTTCGGTTCGTCCTGGATCACTCTCAACTCGGTTGTGTCATTCTCATTTGAGAACGGTCTAGGACGGACCGAAACGTCGTCGTCCCTTCACTTTCTAATGTGTGGTCGGGTCAACATACTTCAGCCACGTTATTGTGACTCATCGCCTGCAATGTGGCTTTGTATTTGGCAGAGAAAGTACCCAGAGATATTTATGAGTTGGCTAAATCTTGACGAGCACTAAACTCCTCCCTCAGATTTGGGTCCCACATGTACCCAACAGCAAGTAAAGGAAACACTTTTTCGAAGGTGCCAGGTGGTAAAGGGAGTAGTGTGAAACCCAAAGAGGATCACACCAGTAATAAGCCTCACCCAGAGTTGAAACAGTGTTCCTACTGCCATAGGAATGGTCATGTTGTAAAGCGTTGTTGGTTTCTTCACCCAGAAAAGAGGCCTATGGCACTCACAGTGTGTGTGGGGAGGAAAACCAAATGTGTTGCAAAAAATAATGGAAAAAAGCACTTGCTATAAATTTTTTTGGAGAGTTTATATCAAATGAAAATTACAGTGTGCAAATGGTTTGTGGCATGATGTTAAAATTTTGAGGGATACAGGGGCATCCCAATCTTTACTCTCAGAGAGAGTTTTACAATATATACAGTCTACAGAGAAGGGGGAGGTAATGATTATACAGGGGAATCACTGGAGATTTCCAGACTGTACCCTTGAGGGAAGTAAACCTTGTGTGTGATTTTATTAAAGCCAAACGTTTAGTAGGTGTTAGTCCTAAATTACCAGTTGCTGGCGTTGATCTAATTGTGGGGAATGATCTTGCTGGTAATCAAGTTAAAAGAGATGACCACCCAATAATGCTAACTAAGCCAGAGGTGATTAGGGCACGGACAGATTCTGAGGACAAGGTAATGTACCCAGCATGTGCTGTGACCCAGTCAAAATCAGAGCCTCAAATATCACAAACTTACAATAATGTAAGTTAGGAGACAAAATTAGAGGTTAATGAATCAAATAGTGAAGTGGATCTTTGTGACACTTTTATGGCCAAGTTGGAAGAAGCAGATGGGAACAGGATGGGGAGCACCTCCACCAAACCACCTAGGAAAAGTGGTAGGGGAGAGTGTAGTCCAGTTACCACATCTGGCTCCTCAGACTTGAGATCAAAATCAAATTTTATTTATCAGCAAAGAACAGATCCTACGTTGACTGACTTACATAATAAGGCAGTAACTGAACTAGAAGCAGAATCGGAGGCTATGACTTATTTTTACACTAAAGAGGTGTTGATGCGGAAGTAGAGACCTAGGAGTTCACCTGTGTCACACACTTGGGAGGTAGTTAATCAAGTAGTCCTACTGAAGAGTTGTAGAGAAAAAGTGCTAAGTGTAGCCCATGATTCACCAATAGGCAGCCATCAGGGTATTGCAAAAACATGTAATAAAATAAGGAAGTATTTTACCTGGCCTGGATTAAAGAAAGATGTCATCCAGTATTGTAATGAATGTCTTGTATGTGTAAGAACTGGCAAACCAAACCAGGTAATACCAAAAGCTCCTTTACAGCCAATTGTGGTGGCTGAAGAACCCTTTACCCATATTATAGTTGATGTAGTAGGCCCATTGCCTGGAACCAAGAGTGGTAATATGTATATCATCACCATGATGTGTCAGATTACACGCTTTCCTGAGGCATTCCCTGTGAGAAATACTGCAACGAAAGTGGTAGTAAGGCACATAATGAAATTTTGTACTCTTTTTGGTTTACCAAAAATTAATGCAGACAGATAATTAGGCCAATTTCACTTCCAAAGGTTTTTAGCAGTTTTGTGAGGAGTTTGGCATCCTCCATAAAACATCCACTACTTACCATCCTGAGATTCAAGGTGCTTTGGAAAGGATGCACGAAACCCTTAGGCAAATGCTGAGAACCAGTTGCATGCAAATTGGCAGAGACTGGGATGATGGTCTTCCACTGATGCTCATGGCACTGAGGGATACTTACCAGGAGTCCCTGGGGTGTTCACCCAACTCATTAGTTTTTGGCCATGAGGTAAGAGGTCCACTAGCCATCTTAAGAGATAAGTTGGTCGGAAATCCGAAAAGTGTTGTGCAGGTGAATTATATTGATCAATTGCATGACAAGTTAAATATAAATAGGGCTAAAGCCTTAATTCATCTCAAAGAAGCTCTAGGCAAAATGAAGGCACAATATTATAAAAAGACAAAGCAACGACATTTTGGGGCAGGTGATAAAGTGGTGGTACTAATGGCACGACATTGTTGCATAGGTTCAAAGGTCCATTTACAGTGATAAAGAAACTCAGTCCCACTAATTATGTAATCCAGACACATGATCTCAAGAAAAAGGAAATAGTTGTACACATAAATAGAATGAAACTAACATAGAAGGGAACTACCAATACCAACCACGTGCTTAGTGTAGCCCATGTAGATGCGAATAATGGGGGAATGGGATTTTGATAATGTACCAAATGCTCATGTACCTTATTTTAGTATTGGGGAGTGGTTGGCTAATGTGCAGAAGTTGGTGGAACATTTGTCATCAGAGCAGAAGCAGGACTTGAAGCAGTTGCTGACTTCTGGTTGATACCTGGTTGATACCTGGTTGATGGGGTTCTGGGAGTTCTTCTACTCCCCAAGCCAGGCTTGACTTGTGAGAGTTTGGTCCACCAGACTGTTGCTTGGAGCGGCCCGCAGGCCCACATACCCACCACAGCCCGGTTGGTCCGGCACTCCTTGGAGGAATAAATCTAGTTTCCTCTTGAAAATGTCTACGGTTGTTCTGGCAATATTTCTTATGCTTGCTGGAAAGACGTTGCACAACCGCGGACCTCTGATGTTTATACAGTGTTCTCTGATTGTACCTCTGGCACCTCTGCTCTTCACTGGTTCTATTCTACATTTTCTTCCATATCGTTTACTCCAGTACGTTGTTATTTTACTGTGTAGATTTGGTACTTGGCCCTCCAGTATCTTCCAGGTGTATATTATTTGATATCTCTCTCGTCTTCTTTCTAGTGAGTACATTTGAAGGGCTTTGAGACGATCCCAATAATTTAGGTGCTTTATTGCATCTATGCGTGCCGTATATGTTCTCTGTATTATCTCTATTTCAGCAATCTCTCCTGCTCTGAAGGGGGAAGTGAATACTGAACAGTACTCAAGACGGGACAACACAAGTGACTTGAAGAGTACAACCATTGTGATGGGATCCCTGGATTTAAAAGTTCTCGTAATCCATTCTATCATTTTTCTGGCTGTCGCAATATTTGCTTGGTTATGCTCCTTAAACGTTAGGTCATCAGACATTATTATTCCCAAATCCTTTACATGCTGTTTTCCTACTATGGGTACATTTGATTGTGTTTTGTACTCTGTATTATGTTTAAGGTCCTCATTTTTACCCTACCTGAGTACCTGGAATTTATCACTGTTAAACAACATGTTATTTTCTGATGCCCAGTCGAAAACTTTATTAATATCAGCTTGAAGTTTTTCAATGTCCTCAGCCGAGGTAATTTTCATACTGATTTTTGTGTCATCTGCAAAGGATGATACGAAGCTGTGACTTGTATTTTTGTCTATATCTGATATGAGAATAAGGAAAAGCAGCGGTGCAAGGACTGTACCCTGAGGTACAGAGCTTTTCACTGCACTTGGACTAGATTTTATATGGTTGACAGTTACTCGCTGAGTCCTGTTTGACAGAAAACTGAGTATCCAGCGTCCTACTTTACCGGTTATTCCCATTGACTTCATTTTGTGTGCTATCACGCCATGGTCACATTTATCGAAAGCCTTTGCGAAGTCCGTGTATATCACATCAGCATTCTGTTTCTCTTCTAATGCCTCAGTGACTTTATCGTAGTGCTCAAGTAGCTGTGAGAGGCACGATCTTCCCGCTCGAAATCCATGTTGGCCTGGGTTGTGAAGGTCATTGGTCTCCATGAAATTGGTGACCTGACTCCTTCTCCTGCAGACATCTTTGGCGATATTCCCACCCAGACTACAGCTATTCATCATGACATCGAGGTGACAAACAACCAACCAGTCAAGTCACTCAAGTCACACCCATATAGAGTCAACCCTGCAAAGCTGAATCTCATCCGGAAAAAAGTTGCTTGACTACATGCTTCAACATGGATTGGTGAGACCTAGCAACAGCAGTTGGAGTACTCCTTGTATTTTGGTTCCAAAGAAGGATGGAACTCACAAGTTGGTCATTGACTACCAAAAGCTAAATGTCATGACTATAGATGATAATTTTCCAATACCTAGATTAGATGATTGTATTGACAGTGTGAGTAAAATCAAGTTTGTAACCAAACTAGATTTGTCGAAAGGGTACTGACAAATTCCTTTAATACCAAGAGCACGGGAGATGAGTGCATTTATAACTGCAGATGGGTTGTCTGAATTCACTGTAATGCCTTTTGGGCTGAAAAATGCCCCAGCAACTTTCCAGCGTCTTATGAACCTAGTGTTAAAAGACATACCACAACGTAGAGCTTACTTGGATGATATTGTAATTTATCAGAATAATTGGGAGGACCATATGAAAGGTTTGGCTAAACTATTAAAATGCTTAAGGGAGGCCAATTTAACTGTAAACTTACATAAATGTACTTTTGCTAGATCTAGTATTTGTTACTTAGGATATGAAGTAGGAAATGGTAAGGTGTTACCACTCAAAAATAAAATAAATGATATATTAGAGTATCCAGTGTTGACTAGCAAGAAGGAGGTACAAAGATATCTAGGAATGTGTGCTTATTATAGGAAGTTCTGTCAAAATTTTGCAGCAATTGCAGCTCATTTGACAAACTTGCTTTGTAAAAATGTAAAGTTTAGATGGTCTTAGGAATGTCAGGATGCATTTACTAAATTTAACGGAATGTTGTCATCTGGTCCAGTGTTAGCTACTCCTGGCTACTCATAACCATTCAAACTATATATTGAGGCTTCGGATTGCGGTGTTGGTTCTGTACTAATGCAAGAGGATGATGAAGGTATTAATCATCCAATACATTACTATTCTGAAAAAAATTACCAAATGTCAACAGAATTACTTCACAGTAGAGAAAGAGGTTTTGTCACTATTACGAGCTGTTTAAAAATTTGACATTTATGTATCAGTCAATACTGTTGAAGTGTTTACTGAACACAACCCCTTAACATTTATTGCTAGCATGAAGAATTCCAATCAGAAAATATTAAGGTGGTGTCTACTGTTGCAAGAGTACAATCTGGTCATCAAAACATATTCCAGGAAAATTAAATGTAAAAGTTGATGCACTTTCTAGATTGCCAAAACCTGGGGTGACTTAGGGTTGTACTGCTGCACAGAGATGTGTATATATTATTGTGTATCTATTGTTTATTATATATCATTTACTGTTTCTTTACAATCATTATCAAATTTGTTTGAGGTGTTAATTTTATGTGAAAAAAATGTGAAATTCATTTATGAATTTCTAATTTTTTTCTCCATGGCTTAGGAGGGGTGTTACGAACCTTACCTCCTGCGGAGATTAGTTTCAAGTATAAAATATAGGTGCACAGAGTGGAGAATGTTTGATAGGAAAATATCTACAGCTAATATCAGAGAGGCCGCGAGTCACCAGTAATACTCCGCCCAGCAAAGTAGTGCCTTCTCAGCTAGAGATTGTTAGGAATAATGTGAACTGGAATAGCCTAACTATGTGAGGGAAAATGGACTTAGTCAAAAAGTATGCATAGGGAATATGGTAAATAAAGTCAATAATGGATTTGATTGCAAATGTAAAGCATAGAGTATTAAGGGGCGATGACGCAAGAGAGGTGGACGCCATCTTGACTTGAGGGGAGGTGGATTGCTGACGACCAGTCCTTGCTATCTGAGGGTTTTTCTCCGGCTGTAGTCAGATAAGCCCTCAGTACTTGTTGTCAGGGTTGCAAGATAGGGTAGAGTTGACATTTATACAGTAAAAATGGCAAATATACCTCAGTTTCCTGCATTTGATCCTGACTGTGACCAGACAAACCTGTCATAGAGGTGGACAAGATGGCTTAAAAGGTTTGAAAATTTTTCGATAGTTTCAGATATTAGAAGTGCTGAAAGAAAGCGTGCCTTTCTACTTCATTATGTAGGTGATCGAGTTTGTTACATCTCTGACACTGAAAGACACTGGTGGTGCCAAAGATTATGACATTGCCAAAGCCAAATTAACTGAACATTTCAAACCTAAACAAAACACTGCTATGGAAATTATGCATTTCAGGAGAGCCAAACCACTCTCTAATGAAACTGTAGATCTATACCACACACGTCTACAGGGTTTAGCAGCACATTGTGAGTTTGCTGATGTTGATAAAGAAATCAAACAGCAAATAATTGAAACATGCACATCTACACGTCTCCATCGAGGAGCTCTAGAACTTGATGATGATGAAAGTTCTCTTACCAAGATACTGGATATTGCTCGTCGATTGGAAGATGCTGCACGTGATACTCGTGTCATGGAGTGCAGTGTCAACAACGGTTCTACCAGTGTTACTAACAGTGATGAAATACGTAAGGTTCAGGGAGGACACCGTGATCATAGGAGGTATCATGGCAAACCCAACAGTGATTTGAGCCGAGAACCACATCACAACTGTGGTCATGTAACTAGACTCAAGCAGTCACAAAGACCACAACAGAAGGTGTCAACAAAAAATGTTACAATTGTGGAGGAGACTACCCACACCAAGGTAATGTTTGTCCTGCTGTGACGGTGTCCCACCCATATATTTCTCTTAACCCAACTTAAAGAGTCATATCTTCATAACCTGAGCGTTCTCTGATATCCAGGGAACATTTTCATATGTGTGAGAGTGTGGAGCGTTATCAGGTTGCTGTAAAATTGCCATTTAAGTGTGATTATGTAAGGGGCTTACACCCTTTTGGGGCACAAGATGGCGCCGAGCCATTCTGTTTCCCTCCAAAATGTCATGACGCCTCCCGGCACCTGATTGGCCAGGTGAAGTCACGTGCCGGAAGTAACCGATGACAAGAGCCCTCGGGCGGTGTGACGTCACGAGGCGGAGGACCCCAGGGGCGGCTCACGCCTGGGCAGGAGAGTACGTCACGAGCTGCCCTAGAGTGTGGACGCACTCGAGTGAGCTCCATATCTTGAGCCAGAAAGTGACTACCAGTGGATTTAGGCATTGTTTTAATACTGCAGACATACCGTGGAGTGCCAGAAAGCAAGGATTGGCCGGGATAGAGAGTCAAAAGCTCTATATTCAAGAGTCTGTAGCAGGAACAGATGTGGGGCTGGAGGCGTCGGGGACGACTGGCGGACCGCGTTCTACATATCAAGCAAGTAGCGAAGGCCGGGCCGTATCTAAAGGAAGTGAGGCAAGGGGAACCTCCACTGGACTGCATCTACAGCGCCAGCGAGAGGAAGAGGAAGACGGCGGCGCAGGTATCTGAGTCCAGTACCCCGAGTGAGAGGAGGAGGATCGTACCTGCTGGGTGTGAGTACGGCGAGGACACGATACTACGAGGATGATTGAGGAACTTGTGTGTGTGGGAACTGATCAACGGAAGACCAGAAGCCAGGACCAGGAACCTCATCATCCCTCGCCAGAGGACGAGTCGGCTTCGTAAAGGAATGAAGTAAGGTAGATAGTTATCCCTCCCTTTACCCCTTTGATCTAGGTGATCTAGGATATTTTATATATCGTGAGCATTTCTTGTTACCATTTATTGTCTATGTGATAGTGTTACTCTAGGAGCCAAGGAGCTCATGTAGGCATAAATTGGTGGTGGAACATAAGTACGTAAATGCGGTGACGTTAGTGTATCTGGGAATAGTAGCTGGTTCTCAAGAAGCAAGAAACGAATTTTGAATCGTCCAGCTGATAGTATTGCCAGAGGCGCGAAGTGTGTGCCCGCCAGTTTGACAGTTGGAGCCGTCAGCTGATCGTGTTGCCAGAGGCGCGAGGTGTGTGCCCGCTGCCTGATGTGTGAACCCAGTCAGTTGACCGTGTTGCCAGAGACGCGACGAGAGAAGGTTGCCGCCATCGGAAAATTCCACCTGAATATTTCCCTTGTGATGGGAAAGTGTTGGAGTATTGATGTTCGGCAGTCCTCCAATGGCAGGTGTCAAAGCCTGGTCACACTTAAAACAAAAATATAGACTGCTTGCCTGTTGTCTGTGGTAAGTGAGAGGGAGGAACACGTAAAACACAAAGTATGAACAATGAAACTTTAATATATTTACTTTAAACATAAATGAAAATAAAGACAAATCTCGGGGGAATGAAAAGTAAAGTTAAATAACAAAGATAAATGCAAAGACCATGTGAGACACAATATTACAAAAGTGAAATGTTAAAATGGTGGTGAGAATATCGGCGATGGCTGAAACCTCCCTTCGTATACGAGCCAATGAGCTAGTATGCCAGAGAGAGATGTCAACTCTAAGAGAACAAAGAATATTCTGAAGTTGATAGCTGGTCAGGCTCAGATGTCGACTCAGGTAGAGGGCGCTGAGGTGCGGTGTGCAGGTGTGCGGTCGGCGAGTCACCAATCAGGAGCAGGCAAGCTGGTGAAGGGTAGTTAGCTGGTTTGATGACGAGCCGACGTGTGGAGTGGGGGGATCTTGGGTACGTTCTGCCTCCTGGTCAAAACGTTTTGTGGTACCAGTGACGTATCTTGAATGTAGCATCTATTACTTGTAGAATTGGCATAACTTGAAGTAGGGAAGAGCAGGCTCAATCTCTCTAGAAAGAGATTATCGTCACACCCTATACAAGTGTATATATTTTTCTTCAGTAAATTTTTAATCTTATCTATGTGTTTGAGTGAGCCTCCATTTTCTAGGGCTATTTTGAGCGAAGCCATTTAAGTCACCTTGCACTGCACATGAGATTGCATCCTTAAATCAAGATAACTAATGAGACCACTAACGTGTTGCTGGGACACGAGTATAAACACCCAGCTGGCGACCTGAGCAGACCTGATATCTAAGAGAGATTGTCCCAGTGTCAAGATGGGCAGGTTCAGGTGTGTCACAGGTAGACTTAAACCTCTCCACTAGCTAGGGGTATATATAAGGCCAGCCCTTAGTTGACTGAGGGTGCCCTAGGGCGGGCAGTGGCGCCTGGTACTAAGGAGCGAAGACCCGTGGGACAACCACAACCATAGGTAGGAAGGGAGTGAACCTTGACAGTGGCGACCTTGCCAGGATCATCAAATAACAGTGTGGCAAAGGTTTGCAAGTGCAGTGACGCATGTACTAAGATCGACATTGGTCTCAGTTTACACTGCTTGCTAGTGTATTCCCTTGCATACGGTTACTCAATAGCCTTGAGATGGAGGACGATAGAGTGAAAAAATGTATTGAGTCGAGCGACGAGCAGGTGCTGGAACAGTGCACCAAGGCTCAGCTGCAGTTGGTGACGGACCACTTTGGTTTGAGGTTGAGGTCCTCCAAGGTGGCGGAGCGGCGGATTGAGATCATAGCTCAGCTCAAGGCCCGAGAGGAGGTCTCCAGAGAAGGACCGTCCCAAGCACCTGCCAGTGTTGGTGGGAACCGGAGCGATGAAGGAAGCAGTAGGGGATCCAGTGGTAGCAGCAGGAGTATAATGCTGGAGTTAATGAAGATGCAGCTTGAGGCCCAGCTGAAACGAGAGGAGCACGAAGCTCAGCTGGAGTGAGAGGAGTGTGAGCGCGAAGCCCAGCTGAAGCGAGAGGAGCACAAATCCCAGCTGAAGCGAGAGGAGTGCAAAGCTCAGCTGAAGCAAGAGGAACGCGAAGCTCAGCTGAAGTGAAAGGAGCGTGAGTGCGAAGCCCAGCTGAAACGAGAGGAGCGTGAGTGTGAAGCCCAGCTGAAGTGAGAGGAGCGTGAAGCTCAGCTGAAGTGAGAGGAGCGTGAAGCCTAACTGCAATGAGAGGAAGGAGAAAGACAACTGCGACGGGAGGAAATAAAGTTAGTTTAGTTCATTTATTATGCACCCCATACCTATCTTGTGGGCGGTAGTGGAAAGGGTTACAGAGGCACATAATGGGCTCAGGGACTGAACCCCACAATTCATTTAGCTAAGCAAGTTACAATCTTGATAAGCTAGTTACAAAATTCAATATAAGTCATCACATCAACAATGGGTTCGAGATCGACCTCAAGTACAGGTTCTAAATTAAGCAACTGACATATGTGGAGAGCTAGTGTCAAAATTTATATGTTTGTCCTGCACACCGCCCCCCCATCCAGTGGGCAGCGGTGAATAGGTTACATTCACTTAGTTACTACCTACAGTTAGCAAACTGGGGATATTTGGCTAAAATTTCTGGTAGCAGATCATTTTGAATGAAATATTGACACATCGAAGGAACATTGGTTATAGAATTGTCTCTAAATTCACGTATCTTTTCGCACTCCATCACATAGTGACGGAGGGTGTGCGAATAATTTTGTTGACACAGTTTACATTTGGTCAGGACTACATCAGCAGATAATGAGAATTCCCAGAGATACTTGTAACCGAGTCTAAGCCGAGCAGTAGTAACATCTAGAAGTCTGCTGATTTTATTGGATGATCCATAGATGTGTGGCTCATCTTGCATGATGTTGAAGTTCTTGTTGAAGTTCTCGGTGTACTGCTGCTCTCAGATTGCTCATTGACAATCCAAGGTTACACTCAACGGCTCCTTTAAAGGCAGATTCTTTGGCTAACTTATCAGCTCTATCATGCATTCGGAGCCCAACATGAGATGGAGACCACATGAAATGGACTCTGTTACCATCCCTAATAATTTTGTTGTATTTGTGTCTAGCTTCGGACACGAGCATGTTACAATTATGTCTTAAAGAGTTGAGAGCATTTAAGGATGATAAGGAGTCACTTACAATTAATGTATCAAGTTTTGAGACTTGTACACATTTCAGTGCAAGGATCAAGGCAAATAGTTCAGTCTGAAGGGTAGAGGCCCAGTTGTTTATACGGACTCCCCACTCAAAGTATAGGCCATCGCCCATTGTCAGGACAACTGCACTTCCAGCTGCACCCGTGGTGCGGTGTAGGGAATCAGTGTATATAATTTGAGAGAGAGAATGCTCTGTGGACAGAGCATCAATATGGCTTAAGGCGTTGAGCTTTGCCTCAAGACGAAGCTTGGGCTGATCTCTAATTTGCTTCTTGGGTGGAAAGGGAGGGATTAAAACTGGAAAGGGTGTAACCTCCCACGGTGCAGGAAAGTGCCGTTGTTGTTTCTCTTGGTACAAGTCATGAACCCCATACATTCTGAGTTGAGTTCCAGTTTTTGTTATCCATTTGGAACAATGCTGATCTTCAATAAAGAAATTCTGGAGGGCTTCTGTGCAAGGATTAGGATGAGTTAGCCTAAGCATTTTTATACCAATTTGACAGTTAATTTCAGTAACACGATCAACAACGCTCAGAATATTAAGTTCCTTTCTCATATTAAATATCTTTGTGGTACCAGGGCACCCAAGGATTATCCTCAAGGCCTCGTTCTGCAATTTTTCAAGCCCTCCAAGCTTTCTTTCAGGCATCAAAACAAGCAGAGGTGCAGCATAATCCACTAAAGATCTGATGTATGCAAAGTACATCATTTTGACAATTCTGACATTGGTACCATAGCCTGAGTGATAACCTGCAACAGCCTTGAGAGCTCGGAGCCTCTCTTTAAACTGACGACAGAGTCTGAATACAACAGGACCATACAGTGGCACCTCAAGGCCAAGGTATTTGAATCTGTTTACATAGTCAAGCTGGGAGCCATCAGACAGTTGCATCTTGCGAACAGCTCCTCCCTGCCTGGGTGGGCGCCGATTTGGTATCTTTGTTTTCTCTGCTGAGATAATTAAACCTTGGTCCTGACATGAGTCTAATACAGAGTTAAGAGTGTTCTGCGTGTTAGCATACCCAGTGGTGTGTATCATTATATCATCAGCATAGCTAATGATGTGGACGTTGGGTTTGCTCGGTATAGAGTTTAACAGCGTGTTTATTGAGATATTAAATAAGGTAGGACTGAGGACACCACCCTGCGGGGTACCTAGTTCAAAGTCTCTTGTTACACTCCTATGCCCCTGGAAAAATACAGATGACTTCCTGTTGGATAAGTAACCCCTGATCCAACAAAGAAGCCGACCACCAATATTCATTCTTGCAAGCTCACTCAAGATAACATGTCTATTTGCAATATCAACGGCAGACTTAAGATCTAGGAAGGTGGTATATGACTTTTCAGTGTGCAGGGTAAGAAAGGTGGTGATGCAATGATGCACACTCCTTCCATGCATGAAGCCATATATCTGGGGGGATAGCATGGTTCTTATTCTATGGAGGAGACGGTTTAGGACCATTCTCTCGAATGTTTTGCAAATGCAGCTAGTAAGGGAAATTGGGCGGAAAGCATTCTCTTGATTTGGCTTGGGAATTGGAATGATTATACTGTTGGTCCAAGAGTTAGGAAGCTCCCCAGTAACATAGCTCATATTATACAGCTCAAGCAGGGGATTCCCTGGTACTAAAGGGAGCAGACGCAATATGTCATAAGTGATACCATCTTCACTGGGGGATGTGGCTTTGCCTTTGTTTAGGGCCGCGAGTAATTCACTCAGTAAATGGCACGTTGCATTCATCATCCTTGTGGAGCATGAAGTCAACGAGCCTTTCTCGATCTCCGTAACCAGCATTTAATCTGAACTGTATGTCTGGGGGGAAGATTATTGAAGCTAGAGGTGGTTGCCCAAGCATCGACTAACTCGTTTGCTCTGTGTAGAGGGTGAGGGTGTGCTACTTGGCCGATCTTATCGCCTTTAATTCTTTTAATATCCTTCCATGCCTGGCTGAGGGGGGTGTGAGAGTTGAGACTGTTAACAAAAGTTTCCCAGTTGTCTTGCCTGAGCGCTGTCATGCGCTCCCTCGCCTTGGCTAGGGCTTTCTGAAAGAGCTTGAGCATTGCTGGCGTACGTGTTTCCCTATATGCAAGCCCAACTCGTCTGGCAGTGCGTTTCAAAGTACGCAGTTTGGGGTCATTGTAATAGGAATGGCGTTTATTACCTTTCATATCGTTCGAAACGAACGAAAGGAAATAAAGGCAAAGAAAGAAGTCGAGTTGAGTCGGGTTGAGCGCGGGGCTGCCCTCGACGCCTGCACGGCAGGATGACCTCAAGGCCCGGGAGCACGACCTACCCACCTTTGACCCTCTAGAGACCAAGGCTTTCTTCGACCATTTTGAGAGGATAGCGACGTTAAAGGAATGGCCGGAAGAGGATTGGGCTGCGTTAATGCAGAGTAGATGGACTGGGGAGGCCAGAGCGGCTTATAACATGTTGGACATCGAGGAGTGTGCCATATACGACACGATCAACAAAGCAAAGCTCAACTTGTATAGACTGACCCCGGAGGTTTACAGGAAACGCTTCCATGAGTGCACAAGGGCGTCCGGAAGGTCGTATGCTGAGACTGAGCGGGACATGGAGTGCAGGTTCCTACGATGGCTGAGGACCGAGGAGGTAGAGACAATGGAGGAGCTGAATCAGTTGATTGTGATGGAAAGATTCATGTCGATGCTCCATCCAGAATTCAAGGTCAGAATATAGGAGGCAGGTATTAAGGAACTTAAGGTTTCTGCAGACAGAGCCAACATGCTGGAAGAGGCACTACATCTCAGGAAGGAGGGACTGCCCAAGCACTCGCCTTACCCAAGGTTTGGGGGAAACCCTAAGAGTTCAGGAGGAGGGATGACGGGTGGGGACTTTCCCAAGAGTAGTTTACCCAGTGAGGTAAACCGGTCCAAGAGTTCAGGGGAACCGGTGAGGAAACCCCCAAGGGGGAAACGTCAGGACTGGTGCTGGAGCGAGGAACGCTGCCAGGGGAAACGATGACCGGATGCGTGAGGAGGACCCAGGGGACGGCGGTTTCCAGAAGCATTGCCCGAGTGACAGGTGGAGAGTCGCCTCCCAGGAGAGGCAGGTGTTTTAGTTGTGGCGGGTGCGGACACTTCGCACGTGTGTGATCACCCCAGGCAACACGGAAATGTGGCACTGGTCAGAATGGACGACCAAGGAGCCAAGAATGTTTCGAGCGGATCTCCACTAGAAAAGGAGGAAAAGATTCATCCTTTTATTTGTGAAGGTACTGTGAAGATAAAGGAGGCTGGTCCCATTCCAGTAAAGATGTTAAGAGATACTGGGGCGAACTTTACCCTGGTGAGTGAGACCCTATTCCCTGAGGGCTATAAGGACACCAGTGTAAGGGTGGCCATGGTGACCACTGTGGGTGGCCCAGTGAGAATGCCCTTTCACGAAGTGATTTTAGACTCTGACTACAGCTGCAAGACCCTAGTGGTGGGGGTCTGCGCCTCGATGCCTAAGATAGAGGCCCAGGTCAATCTGGGAAATAACTCCTGTGGAGGATGTGTACTCTCAAACCTCATTAAGGGCGAGGAGTGTTTGGAAAACTATAGAAAGGAAGGCAGTACGTCGGACACCTGGGGAAACGCGAGGGAGATCGCTGAGGGAGCGTTTCCTGTGTGCGCGGTATTCCCGAGACAGAGTGTCGAAGGCGAAACGAAGGGATCTGGTCAGGCTGGAGAGGATGTACCTGACGGCCTAGGAATCGATCAACTCTTCGAGGAACCCGGAGGACAGCTGGAGAGTGGTGGGAACCCAAATAATGGAGTACAGATAACTCTCACCAGTCCTCTCGAGTTGGATTGGGCTCGACTGGGCGAGCTGCAGTGGGAGGAATTTCCCGAGTTGATACTAGAGGCGAAAGGAGGTCGCTCAGGACCCGAGACTGCTACACATTTCAACTTAAAAGAGGGGATGCTGATGAGGCAGTGGAAGCCAGTGAAGATGGAGGCCGATATGGAGGCACTGGGAGTGAAGCGGCAGATAGTGTTACTGACTCAATGCAGAAGAGCAGTGCTGGATTTGGCGCACTCAGTGGACCCTGCAGGTCATCTAGGAGTAACCAAGACGCTGAGCCGGATCAGGGAACACTTCTATTGGCCGGGAATGGACGCCGACGTGAGGCGTCATTGCAAAACGTGTCTTCCTTGTCAGAGGGCGGGAAAGAACGTGCTGGCAATACCGAGGGCCCCTCTGGTTCCTGTCCCTGCTTTCAGACAGGGGTTTGAGCGTCTACTGATATACGGTGTGGGACCCTTGCCCCGAATGAAGAGAGGGAACAACTACTTGCTCACGATTATGTGCGCTTCAATGAGATTCCTGGAAGCGGTCCCGGTGCTGCAGTTAACATCGAAGAGTATTATGGGACAGCTCCAGCGTTTCTTCTCTTGGGTGGGGATACCCAAAGAGATTCAGACTGATTGTGGGAGCGTGTTCTAATCGAGATAGTTTAGACAAACTATTGCAAGCTGGGGGATAACCCAGATTCGGTCTTCGCCCTACAGACCGCAGTCGCAAGGAGCGATCGAAAGGTTCCACTCAACCTTGATGACCATGTTAAGAGTATTCTGCGCCGAACAAGGACCGGAATGAGATGAGGCCGTGTATCCGGCGTTATTTGCAATACGGGACGCAATGGTGAAGTCTCTGGGATTCTCACCGTTTCAACTCATGTATGGACACGAGGTGCATAGTCCCCTATCAATGCTGAAGGGACAGCTGATGTCAGGAGTGGCCATGAAATCAGTCGACGAGTATATGTGTAAATTCAGGGAACGACTTGGAAGTGCGAAGAAGTTGGCAGCCGAGCATCTGAGGAAGACCCAGAGGAAGATGTCCGATTGGTATGATCGGAAGCCCATCCCAAGGGAGTTCCAGGTTGAGACCCGGGTGATGGTGCTGCTACCTGGAAAGAGCAAGGCGACTGAACCGCGTTTCAAAGGACCATACAGGGTTATGAAGCGGATAGTCCAGGTGAACTATGAAATCAGCAAGCCTGACCGACTCCGTAAGATGCAGATGTGTCATATAGATCATCTGAAGCCGTATTTCCAGGAAGGAAGAAAGAAACGCCACCGTTCGGAATGGGACAATGTGACCAGAAGGAGAGGGGAGAGCAGTTATGTGTATGAGACTGAACCAAGAATTACCGGAGGAAGAAAGAAAATGGGCCCGTGCTGATGGGACTCATCTTTCCAACACCGAGAGTCTAGGAAGCATCGGAGAGAAGTTACAACATCTGAAGAGGAAGCAGAGGGCCGAATTGATGACCATTTTGGGGGAGAATGAGTCTATTTTCACGGACGTGCCCCGACGCCACAGGAGTGTGATGCACGAAATATAAGTGAGAGGTGGTAGGCCGATTTAGCAAAGTGCTTATCGGATCAGCCCGGAGAAGAGGGAGCTACTGAGGAAAGAAGTGGAATATCTTCTGGCGAACGACCTAGCAGAGCCCAGTAACAGTGAGTGGAGTTCGTCTTGTTTGTTGGAAAGGAAGAGCGATGGGACGTACCATTTTTGTACGGATTATCGGAAGTAAACTCCATCACCGTCTCGGATTCTCCTCCTATGCCCCGCGTGAATGATTGTATCGACCAAGGTAGGCAACGCCAGGTATGTGTCGAAGGTCGATCTCCTGAAAGGATATTACCAGATATCGTTGACCCCAGAGGTGAGGAAGATTTCTGCTTTCGTCATGCCGGAGGGGCTATACCAGTACTAGGTACTGCCTAGTACCATGCGGATTAAAAAACAGCGGAAGTTGCTTCCAGGGAATGATGTACGAGGTACTTCGGGAGGCCAAAGGATGCACGGTGTACATAGATGACATCGTGGTGTATGCCAACAGTTTGGAAACACATTTGGTCCGACTCAAGGAATTGTTCAGGAGGCTTGAGGAAGCGAACTTGACAGTGAATCTAGCAAAAAGCATGTTTAGAAAAGCTCGTCTGGAGTACTTGGGGTTCATTATAGGACAAGGAGAAGTGAGCCCAGTTGATCAGAAGGTGACAGCAATCAAGGAGTACCCCGTGCCCAGAACAAGGATGGAATTACTTCGGTATCTGGGAATGATAGGCTACTACAGAGGGTTCTGTGAGAATTTCTCCACCATAGCCCCCCTCTGATGGAGTTGTTGTCCAAAAATAAGAGATGGAAGTGGGGGGAGGCCTGCCCGGGAATCTTTTGAAAAGATGAAGAGCCTGTTGACAGAGGCCCCTGTTCTGATATCCTCAGACTTCTCGGCGAGATTCATAGTATATGTCAACGCCAGTGACGTGGGAATAGGAGCCATGTTGGCCCAAGAAAGGAACGAGGTACACAGACCAGTGGCCTTCTACTTAAAGTACCAGCGCGTCTACAGTATCGTCGAGAAAGAGGCCCTGGCTTTGGTCATGTCTCTAAAGCATTTCGATGTATATGTGGGAAGAGGTGCGCGACCGGTACTAGTATTCACTGACCACAACCCATTGACCTTCCTGTACAAGATGAAGAATTCAATCCAGAGGTTAACGAGATGGGCGTTACTTCTGCAAAAATATTGGTTAGAGATAAGGCACATTAAGGTAAAAGAGAATGTAGGGGCAGATGCCCTTTCCCATGTGCACTGATCAGATATGACTCTTATTTTAAGGGAAGGGGTATGTGACGGTATCCCACCCCTATATTTCTCCTAACCCAGCTTAAAGAGTCATATCTCCATAACCTGAGCTTTCTCTGATATCCAGGGAACATTTTCATATGTTTGAGAGTGTGGAGCATTATCAGGTTGGCTGTAAAATTGCCATTTAAGTGTGATTATGTAAGGGGCTTACGCCCTTTTGGGGCACAAGATGGCGCTGAGCCATTCTGTTTCCCTCCAAAATGTCGTGACACCTTCTGGCACCCGATTGACCAGGTGAGGTCACATGCCGGAAGTAACCAATGATGAGAGCCCTCGGGCGGTGTGACATCACGAGGCGGAGGACCCCAGGGGTGGCTGCCCAGCAAACACAAATCATCTAGAAAACGTTCGTCTATCTCTTCTCATAGGTGTGGGAATGATTTGCATTGAGAATGGTGCAGGAGAGCCTTTGAGAAACTTTTAATCAAAAAATCCAAACACAAAGGTTTTATAATAAATTGTTTTTCTACAACTATTTTGTTCCTAATGTATTACAAATAGTTTTTACATGTTTAAATATTAAAATTTATGGTGTTTTTTGTAAAATTCATTATTAAGTTGTGAATGATATTTATTGGCTCAGTGAAACGTTCAAAATCCATTTAGTTATAATATGATCAAAAAAAGTAGTTTTCCAAATTTTCTAAAAATCGCTCTTTTTAACACAATTTGACTCCTTATGCAATCCACTAAACACTAATATCATGTTTAAATATATAATTTATGTATTATTCCCTAAGATAATTTATATAAATTATAAAAGTTGCTGGAAAGTGGTGTGAAAGAATCTGAAAACGTTTTGTTGTCTTATATTGGCGTGTTCTTATTAACTAGAGTGAGTAAGAGTGAGCGAGAGTGGGTAAGAGTAAGAGTGACTGAGAGTAAGAGTGAGTAAGAGTGACTGAAGGTGAGTGAGAGTGCCAGAGAGTGTGTAAGTGTGAGTAAGAGTGAGTGAGAGTGAGTAATAGTAAGAGTGACAGAGTAAGAGTGATTGAGAGTTAGAGTGACAGTAAGAGTGATTGAGAATGAGAGTAAGAGTGATTGAGAGTTAGAGTGAGAGTAAGAGTGATTGAGAGTTAGAGTGAGAGTAAGAGTGATTGAGAGTTAGAGTGAGAGTAAGAGTGATTGAGAGTAAGAGTGATTGAGAGTAGGAGTGATTGAGAGTAAGAGTGATTGGGAGTAGGAGTGAGAGTAAGAGTGATTGAGAGTAAGAGTAAGAATGAGAGTAAGAGTGATTGAGAATAAGAGTGATTGGGAGTAAGAGTAAGAGTGATTGAGAGTAAGAGTGATTGGAGGTAAGAGTGAGTAAGAGTAAAAATGAGAGTAAGAGTGATTGAGAGTAAGAGTGAGAGTAAGAGTGATTGAGAGTAAGAGTGATTGGGAGTAAGAGTGATTGAGAGTAAGAGTAATTGAGAGTGAGTGAGAGTAAGAGTGATTGAGAGTAAGAGTATGAGAGTAAGAGTGAGAGAGTGAGTATGAAGGGTAAGGGTGACTGAGAGTGAGTAAGAGTGATAGAGTAAGAGTGACTGAGAGTAAGAGTGAGTATGAGAGTGAGTATGAGAGTGAGTAAGAGTGAGTAAGGATGACTGAGAGTAAGAGTGAGTAATAGTGCGTAAGAGTGATTGAGAGTGAGAGTAATTATGAGAGTGAGTTAAGAGTGTGAGGTGTGAGAGGGAAGCTGGCCAGGGAGGCAGGATGTGTGGTCACAGATAGGCCTAGGCCTCGTGATCTCTAATGTTGGTTTTTGTATATATGTTGGATTTTTTGTCCTGTTTCAAATTATAATTATTTAGCAGGAATGTAATAAGATATTGCACAGTATTAATGTGACAATAATATATGCATCATTTCCTTGATAATCAAACTTGTTGTTCAAAGATAATATACAATCTTTGAAGGAAACATTTTGGCCGCCATCAGCCGCCACCCGCCGCCACCACCAGCCGCCACCGTCACCACCCACCACCGCCACCACCACCCACCACCACCAGCCACCACCAGCCACCAGCCGCCACCCACCACCACCACCCGCCACCACCCGCCACCACCCACTACCACCCACCACCGCCACCACCAGCCACCACCCACCACCACCAGCCGCCACCCACCACCACCAGCCACCACCCACCACCACCAGCCGCCGCCACCCACTGCCATCGCCACCACCAGCCGCCACCAGCCGCCACCCACCACCGCCGCCCGCCACCACCAGCCGCCACCAGCCGCCACCAGCCGCCACCGCCACCACCCATCACCACCAGCCGCCACCCGCCACCACCAGCCACCACCACAGCCGCCGCCACCACCACCCACCACCACCACCCACCACCACCACCACCCATCACCGCCGCCACTGCCACCACCCACCACAGCCGCCACCACCACCCACCACCACCGCCACCACCCACCACAGCCGCCACCACCCATCACCGCCGCCACCACCACCGCCACCACCCACCACAGCCGCCACCACCACCCACCACCGCCGCCGCCACCGCCCGCCACCAGCCGCCATCACCGCCACCTGCCGCCGCCACCAGCCGCCGCCACCACCACCAGCTGCCATCACCGTCACCACCAGCCACCTTCAGCTGCCACCGCCACCAGCCGCCACCGCCCGCCACCAGCTGCCACCACCACCGCCACCACCAGCCGCCACCACCGCCCGCCATCAGCCGCCACCGCCCGTTGCCACAGTCGCCACCGAAAGCCGCCATCCGCCGCCACCACCGCCACCACCAGCCGCCATCACCGCCACCACCAGCCGCCATCAGCTGCCACCCCCACCAGCCGCCACCGCCACCACCAGCCGCCATCAGTTGTCACCGCAACCAGCCGCTACCGCCACCACCAGCCGCCTCCACCGCCACCAGCTGCCACCGCCCGCCACCACAGCCGCCACCACCGCCCGCCACCACAGCCGCCACCACCGCCACCAGCTGCCACCGCCCGCCACCAGCTGCCACCACCGCCCGTTACCACAGTCGCCACCGCCCGTTGCCACAGTCGCCACCGCCCGTTGCCACAGTCGCCACCACAAGCCGCCACCACCCACCACCGCCGATCGCCACCACCCACCACAGCCGCCATCACCCATCACAGCCGCCGCCGCCTGCCACCGCCCACCACCACCCACCACTACCGCCCGCCACCACCGCCGCCACCAGCCGCCACCACCCACCACCGCCGATCGCCACCACCCACCACAGCCGCCATCACCCATCACTGCCGCCGCCGCCTGCCACCACCAACCACCACCCACCACTACCGCCCGCCACCACCGCCGCCACTGTCCGCCACCGCCAGACACAGCCGCCAGTGTCCGCCACCGCCGCCACTGTCTGCCCGCCGCCACTGTCCGCCACCGCCACCACTGTCCGCCCGCTGCCACTGTCCGCCCGCCGCCACTGTCCGCCACCGCCACCACTGTCCGCCACCGCCACCACTGTCCGCAACCGCCCCCACTGTCCGCCACCGCCACCACTGTCCTCCCGCCGCCACTGTCCGCCCGCCGCCACTGTCCACCACCGCCGCCACTGTCCGCCACAGTCCGGCCGCCGCCACTATCCGCCACTATCCGCCACATGCGCCACTGTCCACCACCGCCGCCACTGTCCGCCACTGTCCACCACCGCCGCCACTGTCCGCCACAGCCGCCACTGTCCGCCCGCCGCCACTATCCGCCACCGCCGCCACTATCCGTCACCGCTGCCACTATCCGCCACTGCCGCCACTGTCCGCCACCGCCGCCACTGTCCGCCACCGCCACCACTGTCCGCCCGCCGCCACTGTCCACCACCGCCGCCACTGTCCGCCACCGCCGCCACTGTCCGCCACCACCGCCACTGTCCGCCACCGCCACCACTGTCCGCCACCGCCGCCACTGTCCGCCACCGCCACCACTGTCTGCCCGCCGCCACTGTCCACCACCGCTGCCACTGTCCGCCAAAGCCGCCACTGTCCACCACCGCCGCCACTGTCTGCCACCGCCGCCACTGTCCGCCACCGCCGCCACTGTCCGCCACCGCCGCCACTGTCCGCCACCGCCGCCACTGTCCGCCACCGCCGCCACTGTCCGCCACCGCCGCCACTGTCCGCCACCGACGCCACTGTCCTCCACCGCCGCCACTGTCCGCCACCGCCGCCACTGTCCGCCCGCCGCCACTGTCCGCCACCGCCGCCACTGTCCTCCACCGCCGCCACTATCCGCCACCGCCGCCACTATCCGCCACCGCCGCCACTATCCGCCACCGCCGCCACTGTCCGCCACAGCCGCCACTCTCCGCCCTACAGCCTCCCCTCTCTCCGATAGTAAATAATTATAATTGTTAGTAAATAATAAAAGAAATATAAATTATTAGATTTTTTTTACCCTTAAATTGGTTTTAATATTTAAATTGAAAATAATAATATAATACAAAATAAAATATAATAAAAATAATAATATAAAATAAAATAATATAATTTAATTTCAAGAAATTTAACTTTAAACACAAAGATGTGAAAAGGGTTCAGATTATAGGCTCAAACCTTTCATAAGAGATTCATATTGGTATATGAATGGATTATGAATGATTCATGTTAGGATTGTAAAGTTGCCACAACATCTCAAATTAGTGTTAGATACGTAGGTTTTGGTTATAAGTTTTGGAAACCTATTTAAGTCCACACACAAATTCGTATCTGATACGATAAAACAAACGTTTCCAACCCTTTCAAATACTTTCCAGATATGTTGTGGCAACCTTAAATTGTTTGCTGGGTGACGCCTGGGCGGGAGAGTGCGTCACGATCTGGCCTAGAGTGTGGACGAGCTCGAGTGAGCTTCAGATCTTGAGGCCAGAAAGCCCCTACCAGTGGATTTAAGCATCGCATTAATACTGCAGACATCCCGGGGAGTGCCAGAAAGCAAGGATTGGCCGGGATAGAGAGTCACGAGCTCTATATTCAAGAGTCTGTAGCAGGAACGGACGTGGGGCTGGAGACTTCGGGGACGACCGGCGGACCGCGTTCTACATATCAAGCGAGTAGCGACGGCCGGGCCAAATCTACTGGAAGTGAAGCAAGGAAAAGCTCCACTGGGTTGCAAGTGCATCTACAGCGACAGCGAGAGGAAGACGGCGGCGCAGGTATCTGACTCCAGTACCCCGTGTGAGAGGAGGAGGAGGACCGTACCTGCCGGGTGTGAATATGGCGAGGACACAATACTACGAGGATAATTGAGGAACTTGTGTGTGTGGGAACTGATCAACGGAAGACCAGAAGCCAGGACCAGGAACCTCATCATCCCTCGCCAGAGGACGAGTCGGCTTCGTAAAGAAATGAAGTAAGGTAGATAGTTATCTCTCCCTTTACCCCTTTGATCTCGGTGAGCTAGGATATTTTACATATCGTGAGCATTTCTTATTACCATTTATTGTCTATGTGACATGTTGTTGTTGTTAAAGATTCGCTACCTGGAACAAAAAGTTCCAAGTAGCACGGGCTATGGTGAGCCCATAGTCTATGTGATAGTGTTAGGCAAGGAGCCAAGGAGCACATGTAGGCGTAAATTGGTGGTGGAACATAAGTACATAGATGCGGTGACGTTAGTGTATCTGGGAATAGTAGCTGGTTCTCAAGAAGCCAGAAACGAATTTTGAATCGTCCAGCTGATAGTCTTGCCAGAGGCGCGAAGTGTGTTCCCCGCCGGTTTGACAGTCGGAGTCATCAGCTGATCGTGTTGCCAGAGGCATGAGGAGTGTCCCCGCCGGTTTGACAGTTGGAGCCGTCAGCTGATCGTGTTGCCAGAGGCGCGAGGTGTGTGCCCGCCGCCTGATGTGTGGACCCAGTCAGCTGACCGTGTTGCTAGAGACGCGACGAGAGAAGGTTGCCACCATCTGAAATTTCCACCTGATTATTTCCCTAAACAAGTGTATATATTTTTCTTCAGTAAATTTTTAATCTTATCTATGTGTTTGAGTGAGCCTCCATTCTGTAGGGCTATTTTGAGCGAAACCATTTGTGTCACATTGCACTGCACATGAGATTGCATCCTTAAATCAAGATAACTAATGAGACCACTGACGTGTTGCTGGGACACGAGTATAAACACCCAGCTGGCGACCTAGAGCAGACCTGATATCTAAGAGAGTGTCCCAGTGTCAAGACGGGCAGGTTCAGGTGTGTCACAGGTAGACTTGAACGTCTCTACTCGCTAGGGGTATATATAAGGCCAGCCCTTAGTTGACTGAGGGTGCCCCAGGGCGTGCAGTGGCGCCTGGTACTGAGGAGCGAAGACCCGTGGGATGACTTCCAACCAAAGGTAGGAAGGGGGGTGAACCCTGACACTGCTCAAGATAAGAAGTACTATGAGTGTGGAAAACTAGGTTATTTTGGTGTTATGTGTCGTTCCGTACTAAAGAAATCACAGCCAGGGAATAAGAGAACTGTACGAGGATCCGGTCATAGGAGTAGAGGTGGCAAATACAATTACAATATTGCACTTCATATCCAGAATGTAAATAATTTACAAGACAACATGTCATTACAACCAATCTCAGATGACGGTGAATGTGATTATACTTATGGAGTACAAGCAATTCACCGAGTGGAATGATCTTCCAAACAACCCAGAGACTATAGTATACATTGCTGGTATTTGTCTCAAAATTTTAATTGACACTGAATCAATCATTGACACCATTACTGAGTGCCACTATGAGAAATTAAAAAAACAGTTCCCAAAGCTTTTGAACTATAATGGTAAAGTAACTGCCTATGCTTCAATGGTTGCCTTGTCAGTGATTGGAATTTTCACTGAAGAGATTAACTCAAAGAGTACAATGCTCACTACTACATTCCATGTTGTTTGGAATGCAAAGGCGTCTCTACTCAGTTACAAGACTTCAACCAAATTGCGGCTACTTCAGCTTTCTAAGGATTGGAGTGTATCTGCAAACAAATCGAATCTGAAAACAATGTTGATGCTATTGTTGCTGAATTTTCTATTCGACTTAAGATTCATAAGTTGTTATACTGATAGCAAAGTACATCCACATATCAACCCAGATGTAATTCAAGTTGCCCAACCACATCGCCGACAGCCATTCCATACTCGCAAGAAAGTCGATGCCGAACTGGATAGGCTGATGGAACTAAATATCATTGAACCAGTAACAGGTCCAACACCATGGGTAAGCCCAATTGTCACTCCACCAAAGCCGAAGAATCCAGATGAGATACGCATCTGTGTGGACATGCGTGTTCCCAACAAGGCAATAATGCGTGAACGCCATCCTACACCCACTGTAGATGATATGATCTACCGCCTGAATGGTGCAACTGTATTCAGAAAGTTAGATTTAAACAAGGGCTATCATCAGCTTGAACTTGATGATGAGAGTCGCTACATCACAACGTTCACGACACATCGAGGTCTCTATAGGTACAAGCGCCTGTGTTTTGGTATCAACAGTGCTGCTAAGGTATTCCAGCATATCATCAGCCAGGTATTGCAAGTATTACCTATTACAGGTATTACCTAATGCTGACAACCTGTCTGATAACATCATTGTGTATGGCCGTACCCAAGCTGAACACGACAAAGCTCTTCGTGCAACATTGCAACGCTTACGAGAAAAGAATCTGACGCAAAGCCGAGCAAAGTGTGAGTTCGATCAACATAAAATTGAATTCTATAGACATGTACTTAGTGACAAAGGTCTGTCTATAGATCCTAAGAAAGTTGCAGATATCAAGAATGCTGCACCTCCTTCAACGTTCACTGAAGTACATAGTTTTTTGGGAATAGCAAAGGATCTGTTCTCGCCTCATTCCAGATTTTGCTACCATTAAGAAGTCTCTACGTGAGCTCCTAAAGAAAAATGCATCATTGTACTGGAGTGATATCGAGCAAAATGCATTTGATGCTGTGAAAGATGCACTAGTAGAGAATGCGACTGCTGCGTACTTTGACCTATCAATGGACACTGAGTTAACGGTGGATGCTAGTCCCGTTGGTTTAGGTGCTGTTTTAGCCCAACACAAATCTGGTTAATCAGATTCCAAAGTAGTAATTGCCTACGCCAGCCGTTCTCTCACAGATGTTGAACAATGATACAGTCAGACAGATAAGGAAGCTTTTGCTCTTTTATGGGGCTGTGAACACTTCAATGTGTATCTACTTAGTGCACCCTTCACCACGATACTGACCACAAACCGTTGGAGACCACCTTCAATAATCCGGAGTCCAAACCACCAGCTCGCATTGAGCTAGCACAGCTCGCATTGAGCTCGCACAGCTCGCATTGAGCTCGCACAGCTCTTCGTCTGCAACCATACAACTTCACTGTGAAATACAAGCCGGGTGCAGGCAATCCCGCTGATTTCATCAGTCGACATCCTGCCAACAGTTTCACCATCACCAAGCATCAGCAAGTTGCCGAGGAATATGTACACTCTGTAACCTGTGATGCAGTCCCTAAGGCTCTCACTCTTGATGAAATCCGTACTGCAACCCTAGAGGACCCAACTCTGCAAGCAACAGTGGATGCATTGACCAAGAAAAAGTTTCCACGCATCCCACCCTCAGGAGTTGACCAAGATGCATTCAAAGCACTTGAACGCATCCAGACAGAATTAAGTGTTATGCAACAACGCGACACCGTGCTGCGAGGTACTCATATAGTCATTCCAGCAGTTCTCCAGCAGCATGCTCTGAAGCTTGCACATCAAGGACACCAAGGTCTTGTTAGGACCAAACAGCTGCTACGAGAAAAGATATGGTTTCCTGGCATTGATGGTCAAGCAAAATACATGCATGATGCCTGTGTCCCTTGCCAAGTTGCAGTGGATACTTCAAGACCAACACCTCTACAACCTTCACCACTACCTGCTGCACCATGGACAGAAGTATCGATGGACTTCTACGGACCGCTACCAACTGGAGAGTACTTGATGGTAGTCATTGATGATCACTCACGTTATCCGGAAGTAGAAATCATCACTTCCTCATCTGCAAAGACTGTCATCGCGAAACTCGACAATATCTTTTCAAATTTCGGCATTCCAGAAGTTGTCAAGACGGACAGTGGACCGCCATTCAAAGGACATGACTACGTCAACTTTGCTGAGCATATTGGATTCAAACAAAGCCGTGTGATGCCACTACATCCTCAAGCAAATGGAGAAATTGAGAGATTCATGCAACCTTTCATGAGAGCGGATCGCTGTGCTCATGCCGAAGGACGATCCTGGAAACAAGCTATGCCTTGTGGATTTGTTCTATGGTTGCTTTTCTCAGGAACTATCGTGCAACACCGCATGGAACACTGGGTAAGTCACTTGGTGAACTTTTATTTGGACGTCCTATGAGAATCACACTACCTGTCATGCCATCCGAGGTAACGGATAAACGTCTTGCTCAGAAGGATGCACTGGCCAAGGGCAAAATGAAAATTGCTCATGATCACCGTGCAAAGGAACCATTCTTAAAGGTTGGAGACACTGTTCTAGTTAAAAAGAAAAAAAGAGGGAAGCTAGATATGCCGTATGACACAAAACCATATAAAGTGATTAGTGTAAGAGGAACTATGGTAACAGCGAGTAATAGAGATCATAGTATAACACGTAATATGACTTATTTCAAAGTGATTCCAATAAGTGTAGAAAATGATGAAGTGCAAAGTCGTACAAACGATAAAGAAAAAAATAGATATAACTCAACAAACAATTCATCAAGGGATATTCTTGTGTTTAAGGACTCTCGTCCTAAACGTCATTGTTCAACGCCCAACGCAATTTGATGATTTATTGTGTGCCTATGTAATGCAAGGTATTTACTTATTATGCTAAATTAAATTTAATATTGTTTGAATAATGCAGATCTCTCATTCAATATTTTGTAACTTTGTTGTATAGGTTCTTTCATTTTTGTTTAACATTGCATATGTATTTTTAACATTGATATCTTGTGTGGTAAAGATTAAGTTGTTTAAATTCTTTGTGTGCTTAGTTAATGATAAATGTTTGCAACATCTTTTGATATGTTAATAACTTACTTTGTGTCAATAACTTTGCTTTGTGCTACAAGCATTGCAGGCATCCTGTATTCATTCTTTCAAAAGAAAAGGAGGGATGTCATGTTCATAACAAACGGCAACCATCCGTTTGTATGCGCTGCGTTTCATACGCCAGCGGTAGGTAAACAACAGAGAGCATACAGGACGCCCGCCAAGCTTGGTTACTGCTAGTCATCTATACTATGCACACCGTGAAATCTCGTCACTAGGC
>NC_091185.1:18233453-18283453 GCF_040958095.1 Procambarus clarkii
TCTTTCAGCACCTTAGTGTGGCGATCCAGAGAGGAAATGCTCACTGCATCTATGGTTCCTGCCCACCATCTGGGGAGCTGGAGGAGCTCTACAACTTGTGACAAGTAGCCACGTACCCTGCATGTAGTCAATGTTGTAACCTTTTTTGTGTAATGAAATTTTAAAAGAAAGTTAGATATAAGTACACACAAAAAGAATAGGGGGGGTAGGAGAAGAAAATATCAAGGTGTTCAGTGAGGATCATCAGAGTCTTCGCTGAGAACTCTGATTTTTCTTCTCCGAGGCTATGGGTCCCTACACTTGCACCAAAGGTGGTACCCCTTTTAGGTTTAAAATAATAATATATAAATATAAATATATATATATATATATATATATATATATATATATATATATATATATATATATATATATATATATATATAGTATATTTTGGTAGCAGTCTTTCCTGTAGACATATATTATTAAATATGATCAAAAAAGTAAGATTAATAATTCTAACACGAATTTTCTCAATATTTCTTATGTTCCTTTTCACTGTTGATGGTAATTGAAAAATCAATTCTCCAAAATTCATTTTTATTTCTAGTTTGACGCGACACTTGAACGTGTTTCGTAATAACTTATTGCATTTTCAAAGACTTTTAGTTTACACACACACAACTATAACCTGCAAACACTAAACAGAGTTCTTACTATGCTATGATTTAAACAGCTTTCATTTTATTTTATACCTGCATTTTGGGTGAGGTGATATGTTACAACAGTTTTGGATGAGCTGAACAAAACTTTCAGCACAGGATAGAACACGAAACAATGGGTATTAATTGGGTAAATTGAAGGTAAGAATGGAAGTAACTGCAGAGGGCCTATTGACCCATATTTCTTGATGCTTCTATGCTGGAGCGGAGTCTTGAAGTGGGTAGAATATAGTTGTGCATTAATTGGCTGTTGATTGTTGGTGTTGACTTCTTGATGTGTAGTGCCTCGCAGATGTCAAGCCGCCTGCTATCGCAGTATCTATCGATGATTTCTGTGTTGTTTGCTAAGATTTCTCTGGTGATGGTCTGGTTGTGGGAAGAGATTATATGTTCCTTAATAGTGCCCTGTTGCTTATGCATCGTTAATCGCCTGGAAAGATATGTTGTCTTGATTATATACTGAGTTCTTTGAGGCTTACAGTCCCCAAGTGGGCAATTGAAGGCATAGACGACGTTGGTCTCTTTTAAAGAGTTCTGCTTTGTGTTTGGAGAGTTTATCATGAGTAGGTTGGCCGTTTTTTTGGTTTTATAGTAAATCGTCAGTTGTATCTTCTGATTTTTGTCAGTAGGGATAACGTTTCTATTAACAATATCTTTCAGGACCCCCCCCCCCCGCTTGCACCCGGGGGGGGGGGGTCGCACCCGGATCGTAATCACCACCCGGGGAGCCGGCACCCGGATGGTAATCTTGGACATAGCATTTTATCAAATCACCTCATTCTATGGGGCACACGTCAGGAACACAAATGCGAACACAAGTTTACAGTTGCATATAGTCCTGGGGACCATTCAGGCTTGTTCGCATTTGTGTTCCTCACGTGGGCCCCAAAGAATGAGGTGATTTGATAAAATGCTATGCTCAAGATTACCATCCAGATGCCAGTGGAAGGGTGGTTCAAATAGCTTCGGCTATCACCTCCTTATGTCCGGTCGAGATGGTCAAGTGGATTAAGGCGTCCTGTACATACCAGTTGCGTTGCTCTTGGCATTATGGGTTCGAGTCACTTCTGGGGTGTGAGTTTTCAGTTGCATATAGTCCTGGGGACCATTCAGGTTTGTTCGCATATATTATATATATATATATATATATATATATATATATATATATATATATATATATATATATATATATATATATATATATTGGTATCTTTTGGTATATTTTGGTAGCAGTCTTTGTTGTAAACATATCTTTTTCAATGTGACCGAAAGGGTAAGATTAAGGATTCTAGAAACGAATCTTCTCAATATTTCTTTTGTTCTTCACTGTCGAGGGAAGTTGAAAAATTAACTCTCCAAAGTTCATTCTCACACTATATTTATGGTCTGACGCCTAAGGAAAGCGTTTTGCAAGACACTCCCTACATTTTCAAAGACAAATTTTCCATACTCTGCTAAGGCTTACATTCGCCTGGGTGAGGTGATAGATGACATGATTGAGATGAACAAGTGCATCAATGGCATAATGGGTATTAATAGGCCATTGCATGTTCTATGTTCTTGCTTCTATTGTTTCTATATTGGTTCGGAATCTTGAAGTGAGTAGAATGTAATTATGTGTTAGTTGGCTGTTGATTACAACAACATGAACGCACTCAACATAATCGCTGTTTAATCGCTACCCATTGGTATATTTTGAGGGTGTGGACACAAAGTAATCCAGACGTCTAAAGGTTAGAGCTACTCCCCCTACCGGCCATGCTTTCAGGAAAAGCGATATTCTAAAGGTCCAGAAGGACGTTACCGGCATCACACCAACTGACATTAGTCAGGAAGGTGATGATATCGTGCTCTTCTTTTCATATGACGAAGAACTAGCAAAAACTCTTGACCAACGATGCCATGCTTCGCAAGGAGCACCACCTACATCCTCACTTCCCTAGTCATTTCCTACCCGGAAGAACTGTTTTTACCAGCAGAACCAGCCAGTGGATCGCTTTCCGAAACCTAACATAAGATCATGGACAATATCGAGGTCGAAAATCCGAACCTGGATGTATTCAACCTAGAGTTCTGCAGCACCGGCAAGTCATCAATGAAGAATACTTTCACCGCCATAGTTGCGACCACAAAGGCTGCCACACAAGGCTTCTACTGCTTCAGCTTAAAAATACAACCCCACCAAGTAAAAAAGGAACGATACCACGAGATCGAGCTACGCATCAAGTGCTCCCAACTCTCACACCCCACCAACAAGTGTCAGCACCCCGTCCAGAAGAGCAGTCTGTGCGCACTGGACCATCACTACTCCATATGCAAGGCAACAACCCATTGTTGCTTGCTGTGTGATGGCAATCATCCTGCAATTTCCTACCGCTGCCTCTGCAGAAAGAAAAACATCTAGGCACAGATTGAGGACAAGAGAAACAACCCCTCTACCTCCGAGACACAAACTGACACAGAGGAGAGACAAACTGACATATAGGAGACACAATCTGACACAGAGGAGACACAATCTGACACAGAGGAGAGACAAACTGACATATAGGAGACACAATCTGACACAGAGGAGACACAATCTGACACAGAGGAGACACAAACTGACACAGAGGAGAGACAAACTGACATATAGGAGACACAATCTGACACAGAGGAGACATAAACTGACACAGAGGAAACACAAACTGACATATTGGAGACACAAACTGACTCAGAGACAAACTGACAAAGGAGACATAAATTTTCGACTAAACAGTTGCCAACTAGTCACTAAACATAAGAAACAGTTGCCAACTTGTCACTAAACATAAGAAACTGTTGCCAACTAGCAACTAAACATAAGAAACAGTTGCCAACTTACCACTAAACGTAATACAGTTGCCAACTAGCCAATAAACATAAGAAACAGTTGCCAATTTGCCACTAAACATAAGTGAGACGAACCTCGGCGCCATCTATAATCCAGGTTCCGAGTTAAACAGTTCACTCTCCCATTCTTCTAGTCTGCTGATCTAGGAGATGATGAAGTACTGGTGACTGGTGACAGAAGGCAGTGAAGCAGCGAGAGTGAAGCTGTGCTTTGGTCATCCTTGAGACGTACTAGTGGAGCTCTGAGGACTTCACTGTTGGAGTATACTAGCCAGAGGGCTAGTGGAATGCTTAGAACATTACTGTTGGAATATACTAGCCAGAGGGCTAGTGAAGCGCTGAGGACTTCACTGTCTGTTGGAGTATTCTAGCCAGAGGGCAAGTGGAACGCTGAGGACTTCACTGTTGGAGTGTGATAGCCAGAATAGTGGCAGTTGTTTTGATCCAGTCCGCAACATTAAGATGGTGGCTAAGTTTAATGAAAGGGAAGTATCCAATATTTTTACGGAGTTTGAAAAGGTCGCTATATCTTTAGTCTGGCCTAAAGAACATTGGGCAATTGTGATTCAGTCTGTGTTAACCGGAAAAGCCCAAACTGCCTACTCAACGTTATCGGTGAGTGATTCAGGTGATTATGATGCTGTAAAGAGGGTAGTACTGTGGGAGTATCAGTTAGTACCACGCGCGTACAGACAAAAGATTAGAAATCTTAAGAAAGGGGCAGAACACATGTATAAAAAAAATTCCTAGAATAAAGGAACGATTATTTTTTGAGTGGTGTGATTCTAGGAAAATCCACATCAAAGAACAGCTGGAGCAACTGATACTACTGGAAGAATTTAAAGATTGCTTGTCTGAAGACTTAAAGACCTACTTAGAAGAACAACAGGTAGAAACATTGGAATTGGCCGCAATGATGACAGACGAATATGTATTATCTCACAAGGCCCCTGCACGGTATCAAGCAAAACAAGATCCACTGTATTCTAAATGCAGGTATGAAGGAAGATATATGGGGTTTAAAGGAGGAGAAACGAAGAAAGGTCCAGGCATCCCGAAATGAGTAAGTCCTAGAAGGAGTGGTTGGAGAGGTTTGGTGAGTTGGTCATGGAGCCGGACGGGTCATGTGGCTGCGTCTTGCAAGCAGACGGCAGGTCACGCCTCCGACAAGAAGGTTTTGTTGGTAAATCTTCTGCAACTATCTGAGGAGGCCCGTCCACCACGTTCAGATAACGGGGTTCCGAAACGAAATGTGTTTGTTCCTTATCTGAGCTGAAGGTAAGGATAGAAAGTAGTGGTAAATAGTGGTACCTACACCATTCAGGTCGAGACTGCTTGAAGTGGAACATGATAATGAATAATCAGGACATTGTGGGATTTCTAAGACCTTCCTCAGGTTAAGAACGTATACTGGCCAGGATTAAGAACGATGTACGACACCAATGCAAAACGTGTCACGTTTGTCAAGTGGTTGGTAAGGTAAACCAACCAGTTTTTAAAGCCCCATTGAACTCAATACCCTCAATTGGTGAACCATTTGAACACCTTATATTAGATATAGTTGGTCCTCTTCCTCCTTCTCCGGCTGGGGTACAATATCTATTTACCATCATGAACAGAGTTAGCAAGTATCTTGAAGCTTTTCCCCTTCCGAACAATAATATCTAAGGTGCTAGTCAAACACCTGATTTGGTTCTTCTAAAGACAGGGTCTTCCTAAAACTATTCAAACTGATCAGGAAACTAACTTTACTTCCAAATATTTCAGTCAATAGATGTCGGACTTGGGGATTCACCATATAACATCCGGTGCATATCATCCAGAATCCCAAGGAGCACTCGAGAGGTTCCATCAGATGCTGAAGCAGATGATAAGGAAGTATTGTATCCGTAAGCAAGGACGTTGGGTGGAGGAACTGCCAAATCTACTCTTTGCTATAAGGTCGGTTCCTAATGAATCTCTTGGCCTGTCGCAATTTGAACTTGTATATGGTCACACAGTACGTGGATATTTACAGGTAATCAGAGGCTGGTGGGACGATGCAGAGTAATATGGACATGTTGGATTGGACTTCGTCACACAAGGGACGACTGTTTGCCACTTGGCAGTTTGCTAAAGATAATTTGGTACGTTTCCAAGCGATCATGAAAGACCAGTATGATATTACAACACCCAGAGATTTCAAGGTGGGAGAACAAGTACTAGTCTATTCTCCAATTATGGGAGGAAGTTTAAATGTAAAGTTTAATGGTCCCTACCTGTTGATTAGGAAAGCAAATGCCACCAATTATATCCTGGGAACACCGGATCGCAAGATCACACAGATGCATGTTAACATGTTGAAACTGCACTATCCCAAGAATGTTAGCTATGTCAGTATGGTCGTTGCTTCAGAAGGCCACGAAGATGATACTACACACACACGAAGTGCAAGCCAACGGCAACTAATATTGGCACGAACCAAAGGACTAGCCAAAGTGTCAGCAATGGGATTGTCGCAAAGAATATTTTCCTGTTGCTTCAAGTCTCACTGTCGGTGGTGGTCGCAATCATCGTAGTCGAGCTACGAGGCAGGCTGGCAGGCTAAGAAGACACTGTGTCGATGGTGCATGAAATGGATGAAGAGACGAAAGGGAAACAATTTACACCTCCAGAAATTCCAACTACGAGTTTACATGTGGACGATGACATAATCCCAGAGACTCCCGCACCTATACCAGTTTTATTTTGCCTGCCTTTGCCTGTCTCATTCTTTGTCTGTCTCTGTCTTTCGTTTTCTTTTAAAAAATATGTAATCGTCTTGAGAAAACCTTTGAAGAAATTTAAGAAGCCTGACTTGAGAAACCCTTGAGGTTGCGGAAGAACTTTTATATAGAATGTGTTCATGCCATTATGAGTAAATTATCGACAGCAGGATATTTCTGTAAATTTTCCAGAGATCAGTGACTAATGGTGCACATTACTACAAGAAAGAACATTTTTTTTTCATTCTGGTACTGCCCACCAGCTACACATTCAGCAGTGTAGCTGGTGGGCAGTACCAGAAATGGTCGTGGGGGTCTGAATGTGACCTTGACACGCTGTTCTCTGAAGAATTGTGGTGACCCAGCCAATGTTCATCCCGGTTGATGTAGAAGAGTCTTGCAAGTTCATTTAGGAGAGTCTGATGTAGGAGAGTCAGACAGGTTGATGTAGGAGAGTCTGATAGGTTGATGTAGAAGAGATTGACAGGTTGATGAAGGAGAGTCTGACATATTGATGTAGGAGAGTTTAACAGGTTGGTGTAGGTGAGTCTGACAGGTTCTTGTAGGAGAGGCAGACAGGTTCATGTAGGATAGTATGAAAGGTTGATGTGGGAGAATCTGACAGGTTGATGTAGGAGAGTCTCACAGGGTGATGTCAGGGAGCCTGACAAGTTGATGTATTTGAGTCTGACACATTGATGTAGGAGAGGCTGACTGGTTGATGTAGGAGAGTCTGACTGGTTAATGTTGGAGAGGCTGACAGGTTGATGTCGGAGAGTCTGACTGGTTGATGAAGGAGAGTCAGACAGGTTGAGGTAGGAGAGTTAGAAAGGTTGATGTTGGAGGGTCTGATAGGTTGATGTAGTAGAATCTAACAGGTTGATGTAGGAGAAACTGACAGGGATATGTAGGGGAGTCTGACAGGTTGATGCTGGAGTGCCTGACAGGTTGATGAAGTAGAATCTGATAGGGTGATGTAGAGGAGTCTGACAGGTTGATGTAGAAGAGGCTGACAGGTTGATGTACGGGAGTCTGACAGGTTGATGTAGAAGAGTCAGACTGGTTGATGTAGGAGATTCTGGCAGGTTAATATAGGAGAGTCTGACAGGTTGATGTAGATATAGGAGAGTCTGACAGGTTGATGAAGGAGAGTCAGTAAGGTTGATGTAGGAATGTCAAACAAGTTGATGTAGTAGAGTGTGGCAGGTTGACGTAGGATATTCTCACAAGTTGATGTCGGCGAGATCAACGGAGTTGATGTCGGAGCTGGTTGAAAAGAAGATTCAGACAGGTTGATGTAGGAGAGTCTGGCAGGTTGATGTAGGAGAGTCTGGCAGGTAGATGTAGGAGAGTCTGGCAGGTAGATGTAGGAGAGTCTGGCAGGTTGATGTAGGAGAGTCTGACAGGTTGATGTAAGAGAGTCTGGCAGGTTGATGTAAGAGAGTCTGGCAGGTTGATGTAAGAGAGTCTGGCAGGTTGATGTAAGAGAGTCTGGCAGGTTGATGTAAGAGAGTCTGACTGGTTGATGTAGGAGAGTCTGGCAGGTTGATGTAGGAGAGTCTGGCAGGTTGATGTAGGAGAGTCTGGCAGGTTGATGTAGGAGAGTCTGGCAGGTTGATGTAGGAGAGTCTGGCAGGTAGATGTAAGAGAGTCTGACTGGTTGATGTAAGAGAGTCTGGCAGGTTGATGTAGGAGAGTCTGACAGGTTGATGTAAGAGAGTCTGGCAGGTTGATATAGGAGAGTCTGACAGGTTGATGTAGGAGAGTCTGGCAGGTTGATGTAGGAGAGTCTGGCAGGTTGATGTAGGAGAGTCTGGCAGGTAGATGTAGGAGAGTCTGACTGGTTGATGTAAGAGAGTCTGGCAGGTTGATGTAGGAGAGTCTGACAGGTTGATGTAAGAGAGTCTGGCAGGTTGATGTAGGAAAAGTTGAAGTAGGAACGTCAAATGAAAAATGAAGCAGAGAAGGAAAAAGAGAAAACCACTTTAAGTGAACTGGAGTTGGAACAGGAGAAAGAACAAGAGGAAGCTTAAGCCGAAAGAGAAAAAGAGAGAACAAAACATATGCAGATAGAACCCAATAAAAATCTGGCAGAGCAAAGGATTAAACATGGGTTGCCAGAGATCACCACCCATGTATCGCACCCACACGATAATAGAGTTAGGGAAAAGGACATTCCCCTATTTGTGCCTGAGGCAGAGAGCTACTTCGAACATTTCGAGAAGGTAGCAAACATCAGAGTATGACCGCAGGAAGAATGGGCCCAATTGGTTCCATTGAGGCTGACCGGTGCCGCCAGAGAGGCATATACCCAATTGACATTGGAGGAATGCCAAGATTATGTGACAGTAAAGAACAGCATATTTTGCTCGTTTCAGTTGACCCCATAAGCATATAGGAAACACATCAGAGAAATGATGAAGGCTCCAGCAAGTACGTTTGCTGAAGCGGCAAGAGATCTGGAAAGGCGATTCCAGAGATAGATGGAGGCTGCTGGATTTGGATCTTATACTGATCTAAAGCAGTTGATGATCATGGAGAAATTCCTAGAAATGATGCACCCCGAGAAGAAGTTTAAGATCCAAGAAGCAGGAGTGAAGGATGTGGAAGATGCCGCAGATATGGCAAACATGATTACAGAGCTTAAGAGCTTAAGGGAAAACCGGGTGAAAAGTGAGGCGAGACGTAACAATGACAGACCCAGTGGAATCTGGGGAGTAAGAAGTTTTGGTGGACAGACAAACAGACCAGTTAGCTTTAAACCCCAAGAAGGGAAGTTGCCGAGCCCGCCTGCTGGAAACAAGCAGGAAACCAAGTACGTGACGAGAAGTCAAGAGTCCAGTCAAACCCCACAGAGTACGAGTAGTGTTCCTGGTCCGAGGAGCTCCAACGTGAGTGGACAGAGTCAGAGCCACTCGGGAACGTATAGAAGAGACTTCTCTCAAATGAGATGTTACAATTGTAATAGATTTGGTCACATGAAGAAAGATTGTAGACAGTGCAGAAGAGTTGTGACCCTGACCATGTGTGACCCTTGAAACAAATGTATCAATGTATTACAGGACAAACCACAGAAAATAAACTTTGTGAACGAGCGGTATAGGCCGTTTATCAGTAAAGGCTGAGTCAGCATAGAAGGCCAACCTGAGGTGGAGGTTATTATCTTCAGGGATACTGGAGCTAATCAGAGTTTGATTCTGAGAGGACTGATTGGGAACAATCGACTGTTAGCTGGCCGTAGGAGGATAAAGGTTCATGGGTTGTTGTCTGAGTGACATGCCCATGTGTACTGCCCAGTTAAAGTCGGATTATTTGTCGGCGGAGGTGATGTTGGGAGTGTGCCCCAACATACCTGTTCCAGGAGTCCAAGTGGTCCTGGGAATGACTTGTGTGGTTCCAGGGTGTTACCAGAGCTATTAGTGAAACCTGCGCCGGAGGAGTGCCAGAAGGGCCGTGATACGGATAGAATACCGGACAAAGTAGACCTAGCCAGCATCCTCGAGGATACAGCAGAGGACAGCCAAGTCATTGCGTACCCTGCCTGTGTAATGACAGGGTCGGATGTAGCCGCCGAGGGTGACACTGGGGACGATGTGGCAGTGTCGACTCCACCGAAGGAAGAGGTCAGCGTGGAAGTATCAGGGCTATTCAGCTCAGGAAAGTGAAGGCTCGGTGAGGACAGAAGTGAAGATGACCCTACTTGAACGATTCACCGTGAACAGAGTGGACCTAATTAGGGCACAGATTCATAGATCTGAACAAGGAAGCGAAAGGGGGAAACTCATGTCCGGAGTCCCCCGTGCATTATTATATGGACAATGACATATTGATGAGGAAGTGGCGACCGGATAAAGCCGGCGTGGATAAATGGGTGTGAAAAAGACCTTGAAGAAAGTACAAGAACATTTTTATTGGCCAAGCATATGGAGGGACGTGAAAAGATATTGTCGGACATGTTTGGTGTGCCAGCGTGCAGGTAAGCTGGCCCCGATTATAGCAAACGCACCTTTGAGGCCCATCCCAGCTTTCGGTGAGCCTTTGGAGAGGGTCCTGGTAGACTGTGTAGGCCCATTGCCCAGAATGAGGAAAGGCCACGAATATTTGTTGACCATAAAGTGTACAGCCACCCATTTCCCCGAAGCGGCCCCCTTGAGGAAAGTAACATCACGAGCCGTTCTGGATAGGCTGCAGAACTACATTGCATGGGTAGGCATGCCCAAGATTATCCAGACGGACCAGGGGAGCGTCTTCCAATCGAAACTGTTCAGGAAAACTGTCAGAGGATGGAGGATAGAACAAGTGTGCTCGTCACCGTATCACCCTCAGTCGCAGGAGGCAGTGGAGCGTTTCCATGGAACGCTGAAGAGTTTGTTAAGGAAATACTGAGCTGAGGAAGGGAATAAGTGGGACGAAGCGTTACCATTCGTAACGTATTATTTGCCATCAAGGATGCGGTAGTGGAATAACTCAGATTCACCCCATTTCAACTGGTATACGGACACTCAGTGAGGAGTCCAGAGGGTGCGCTGAAAGAACAACTCAATGAGGAAAGGTAGAAGATGTATGTGGGACAATACGTGAAAACGTTTATAGAGCGACACTCTAGGGCCAGAGAGTTGGTCAAGGAAAATTTAAGGACGTCCCAGTCAGAGATGGTCAGATATCACGACAGGAAGGCGAAAGACAGGAAGTTTCAGGAAGGAGATAAGGTGTTAGTTCTGTCTGTGAAGGAAAATATATACGAGACTAGATTTTGTGGGCTATATGCCATCCAGAAGGTGTTAAGAGACGTGAATTATGTGGAATATATGCCAGATCCTCCCAGGAAATCACAAGTTTGTCATTTGAACCTGATGAAAAGATATTATGATAGAGATAAGCCTCCAAGTGAAGAGGGAACAATAGAAGCCCCGCCGCAGACGACTGTGTTTTGTGTTGGATACGGAAAAAGAGTAGAGGAGGAAAATCGTAAGTTAGAAAGAGTTGATGGTTCAAAGATATCAAACACGGAAAGCCTAGCTGAGATAGATGAGCGTTTGAGTCATTTAGAGGATGACCAATGCCAGGAGTTAGTGAAGATCTTACGGAGGAATAGGTCACTATTTACGGATGTGCCCAGAAGATACCACGGAACGGTACATGAAGTCAATGGAGGTAGTGCTGACCCCATCAAGCAGCACCCTTATAAGGTTAGTCCAGAGAAGGTGGACACGATGACGGCAGAAGTTAAGTATTTGCTGGATAACGACCTGGCAGAGATTAGTGACAGTGACAGGAGTTCACCTTGTCTCCTCGTGAAAAAGAATCATGGCACTTACCGATTTTGTACTGATTAGAGGAAGGTGAACGCAGTCACAGTCGCCGACTCGTACCTGATACCACGCATTGACGATTGAATTGATCGGATTGGAAGAGCACAGTATATATCGAACACGATCGTGGCAAGTGTTTGTAGATATATTAGGTAAGTTTTATTAAGGCAGTAAATTTAAATAAGAGAGTAAAGATGAGACAACCAGCTGGAGGAGACGGCGATGTGTTCCTCCTCCCCAGGCGCCAGTGGGTGACTAAGGCAGGCAGCCGCGAGACGGAGGGCGGCTCAGGGAAGTGGAGCATGGATCCGTCCGAATGGGGGAGTTCCCCTCGCGTCGTGCGAGAGTTTAAAGAGATGTCGAGTGAATACATTTAGTTATATTTTAGTAGGGACACATTTATATTGGTATGGCAATGAAAATTGCAGGTTTGTGTAGAGAAGTTGATGGAACTTCGAGGCCAGAGGAGAAGTTAATGGATAGAACTTCAAGGCTGAAGTGAATGCTGAACTCTGTGGAAGAGCTGAGCCCCCATAGTGAAATGACCTCAATCTGTGAGGAGGGGCAGTGAAGAAAACTTTCCCGTGCTTCTGTGGAATCAGTGGTGAAGCATCACTGGTGTTCGAGGGAAAACTTCATTGTGTAGCAGTCTAGGAGGGCAGTAGAAGATCCTTGCAGACAATTCTGGGAGAACCTAGAGATATACAAGGTAGTGAGCCTCTAGATGCAGAGCGGAGGTTCATAGTGGCTACGTATAATGTATTAGGAGAGTGCCTGAATGTCATTGGCGTGTAACAGTAAAAGGTGAGAGATTGGCCATTTTTGTGTTGAGGAATATTTATGCAGATTTTTCTAGTGTCTCAGCCACAAGCAGAGCTTAATATACTTTCAAGCTTGACTGTGTAATATTGACGTTTCTTATGTTACAGCCACAGGCTGACTTATATATATATATATATATATATATATATATATATATATATATATATATAAATATATATATATATATATATATATATATATATATATATATATATATATATATATATATATATATATATATATATGCGAACAAGCCAGAATGGTCCCCTGGACAATATGCAACTGAAAACTCACACCCCAGAAGTGACTCGAACCCATACTCCCAGAAGCAACGCAACTGGTATGTACAAGACGCCTTAATCCACTTGACCATCACGACCGGACATAATGAGGTGATAGCCGAGGCTATTTGAACCACCCCACCGCCGGCACTCGGATAGTTATCTTGGGCATAGCATTTTACCAAATCACCTCATTCTTAGGGGCACACGTGAGGAACACAAATGCGAACAAGCCAGAATGGTCCCCTGGACAATATGCAACTGAAAACTCACACCCCAGAAGTGACTCGAACCCATACTCCCAGAAGCAACGCAACTGGTATGTACAAGACGCCTTAATCCACTTGACCATCACGACCGGACATAATGAGGTGATAGCCGAGGCTATTTGAACCACCCCACCGCCGGCACTCGGATAGTTATCTTGGGCATAGCATTTTACCAAATCACCTCATTCTTAGGGGCACACGTGAGGAACACAAATGCGAACAAGCCAGAATGGTCCCCTGGACAATATGCAACTGAAAACTCACACCCCAGAAGTGACTCGAACCCATACTCCCAGAAGCAACGCAACTGGTATGTACAAGACGCCTTAATCCACTTGACCTATCACGACCGGACATAATGAGGTGATAGCCGAGGCTATTTGAACCACCCCACCGCCGGCACTCGGATAGTTATCTTGGGCATAGCATTTTACCAAATCACCTCATTCTTAGGGGCACACAGTGAGGAACACAAATGCGAACAAGCCAGAATGGTCCCCTGGACAATATGCAACTGAAAACTCACACCCCAGAAGTGACTCGAACCCATACTCCCAGAAGCAACGCAACTGGTATGTACAAGACGCCTTAATCCACTTGACCATCACGACCGGACATAATGAGGTGATAGCCGAGGCTATTTGAACCACCCCACCTGCCGGCACTCGGATAGTTATCTTGGGCATAGCATTTTACCAAATCACCTCATTCTTAGGGGCACATTAGGAATGAGGTGATTTGGTAAAATGCTATGCCCAAGATAACTATCCGAGTGCCGGCGGTGGGGTGGTTCAAATAGCCTCGGCTATCACCTCATTATGTCCGGTCGTGATGGTCAAGTGGATTAAGGCGTCTTGTACATACCAGTTGCGTTGCTTCTGGGAGTATGGGTTCGAGTCACTTCTGGGGTGTGAGTTTTCAGTTATATATATATATATATATATATATATATATATATATATATATATATATATATATATATATATAACTGAAAACTCACACCCCAGAAGTGACTCGAACCCATACTCCCAGAAGCAACGCAACTGGTATGTACAAGACGCCTTAATCCACTTGACCATCACGACCGGACATAATGAGGTGATAGCCGAGGCTATTTGAACCACCCCGCCGCCGGCACTCGGATAGTAATCTTGGGCATAGCATTTTACCAAATCACCTCATTCTTTGGGGAACACGTGAGGAACACAAATGCGAATAAATTTTATTCGCATTTGTGTTCCTCACGTGTGCCCCAAAGAATGAGGTGATTTGGTAAAATGCTATGCCCAAGATTACTATCCGAGTGCCGGCGGTGGGGTGGTTCAAATAGCCTCGGCTATCACCTCATTATGTCCGGTCGTGATGGTCAAGTGGATTAAGGCGTCTTGTACATACCAGTTGCGTTGCTTCTGGGAGTATGGGTTCGAGTCACTTCTGGGGTGTGAGTTTTCAGTTGCATATTGTCCTGGGGACCATTCAGGCTTATTCGCATATATATATATATATATATATATATATATATATATATATATATATATATATATATATATATATATATATATATATATATATATATAAGGGCTGATTGTATAGTATTAATACGTCAAGAGTAAACGCCACTTGGTGAGGGAGTAATAAGTGGCAAACCAGAAGTTGGGTAACCACTTGATATAGACGGCTGGTGAAGCCAGGATATGGTACTGGGTTGCAACGAGGTTTAAGTGGCTTAGAGTGTTTAGGTTATTATTTGTATCTCTATTGTGTGGTTTACTGTATATGTTTTTTGTTTATTAAATGTGTAAAGTTAACAGGTGTTAACTATTAGAGTGTAGCTGTCGAGGGCTGTTCCAGCAGAAGGTGGTTGGGGGACGTTGTCTACCTGTACAAGAGGCACAGTCTGGTGCAGAAATCAGAACTCTTTGGAGGTTTAAGCTCCATAAACCCCAACCCGCTCAGAAGGTTTTGGACACAAGAATATATATAAATATATATATATATATATATATATATATATATATATATATATATATATATATATATATATATATATATATATGTCGTACCTAGTAGCCAGAACTCACTTCTCAGCCTACTATGCAAGGCCCGATTTGCCTAATAAGCCAAGTTTTCATGAATTAATATATTTTATCTATTTTTTTTCTTATGAAATGATAAAGCTACCCATTTCATTACGAATGAGGTCAATTTCTTTTTATTGGAGTTAAAATTAACGTAGATATATGATCGAACCTAACCAACCCTACCTAACCTAACCTAACCTATCTTTATAGGTTAGGTTTGGTTAGGTAGCCGAAAAAGTTAGGTTAGGTTAGGTTAGGTAGGTTAGGTAGTCGAAAAACAATGAATTCATGAAAACTTGGCTTATTAGGCAAATCGGCCCTTGCATAGTAGGCTGAGAAGTGAGTTCTGGCTACTAGGTACGACATATATATATATATATATTAATCACGTGTTTATTTTCGTGATATACACACACACACTATATATATATATATATATATATATATATATATATATATATATATATATATATATATATATATATATATATATATATGTCGTACCTAGTAGCCAGAACTCCCTTTTTGGCCTACTATTCAAGGCCCGATTTGCCTAATAAGCCAAGTTTTCCTGAATTAATATATTTTTTCTAATTTTTTTGTTATGCAATGATAAAGCTGTCCATTTCATTATGTATGAGGTCAATTTTTTTTTATTGGAGTTAAAATTAATGTAGATATATGACCGAACCTAACCAACCCTACCTAACCTAACCTAACCTATCTTTATAGGATAGGTTTGGTTAGGTAGCCGAAAAAGTTAGGTTAGGTTAGGTTAGGTAGGTTAGGTAGTCGAAAAACAATTAATTCATGAAAACTTGAATTATTAGGCAAATCGGGCCTTGCATAGTAGGCTGAGAAGTGCGTTCTGGCTACTAGGTACGACATATATATATATATATATATATATATATATATATATATATATATATATATATATATATATATATATATATATATATATATATGTCGTACCTAGTAGCCAGAACGCACTTCTCTGCCTACTATGCAAGGCCCGATTTGCCTAATAAGCCAAGTTTTCATGAATTATTTTTTTTTTCGACTACCTAACCTAACTTTTTCGGCTACCTAACCTAACCTAACCTATATACATATATATATATATATATATATATATATATATATATATATATATATATATATATATATATATATATATATATAAAATAAAATCTTTAAGTTTCAAGCATGGGTTGGACATCTTTATGAGTGGGATTGGGTGGTTATAGATAGGAGCTGCCTCGTATGGGCCAATAGGCCTTCTGCAGTTACCTTGTTCTTATGTTCTTAAGTTGGACTAAGACATGGCTATTTCAAAGGAAACAGAGAGTTAGTATAAATGGGGTTAAGTCAGAGTGGGAAAATGTTGTAAGTGGAGTGCCTCAGGGCTCTGTCTTGGGACCTCTGTTGTTTATTATATATATAAATGATTTAGATTCAGGTTTGAGTAGCAACATCTGCAAATTTGCTGATGATACAAAAATCGCCAGGGAAATTAACACGGAAGAAAACTCACTATCACTTCAAGTTGATCTAAATAGGGTTTTGAAATGGTCAAAGAATTGGCAGATGCAGTTTAATGCTGATAAATGTAAAGTTTTGAGGCTAGGTAATGATGATAGAGTTACACGATACGAGCTAGTTGGTGTTGAGATTGCGAAGTCGAATTGCGAAAGGGATCTGGGAGTTATGATAAGCAAGAATTTAAAACAAAAGGATTAATGCATGAATGTTCGTAATAAGGCAAATAGGACACTGGGATTTATTAATCGAAGCGTTAGTAACAAGACACCTGGAGTGGTTCTTCAGTTATATCTTACTCTGGTTAGGCCCCACTTAGATTATGCAGTTCAGTTTTGGTCGCCGTACTATAGAATAGATATAAATTCACTTGAACGTGTCCAGCGTAGGATGACTAAGTTAATTCCCCAAATTAGAAACCTTTCATATGAAGAAAGATTAACAAAGCTTAAATTGCATTCACTGGAAAGGCGAAGAGTTAGGGGTGACATGAAAGAGGTTTACAAGTGGATGAATGGACATAACAAAGGAGATATTAATAGGATATTAAAAGTATCAACACAAGACAGAACACGAAACAATGGGTATAAATTGGATAAATTTAGATTTAGGAAAGACTTGGGTAAATACTGGTTCGGTAACAGGGTTGTTGATTTGTGGAACCAATTACCGCGTAACGTGGTGGAGGTGGGGTCCCTCGATTGTTTCAAGCGCGGGTTCGAGAAGTATATGAGTGGGATTGGGGGGTTATAGATAGGAACTGCCTCGTATGGGCCAATAGGCCTTCTTCAGTTACCTTTGTTCTTATGTTCTTATGTAAAACTGATTACTTTTCAATTGAATCTACTTTAATATAGATTACAAAACCATGTAATTTGAACATTAGCACTGATTTATAATTTAGATCCATTTTTGACTGATCAGTTAAAGAGCGATTTGAGTAGGATCATTGATACACATTTGTCTCACTAATTCATTGTTAATATCTACTATCTTATGCTATTATTATCCATGTGTGGGCCTATTGATGCAGCTCTTATTTTATGGGCCCATATCCCATTAGTGGTTATAAATAAAAGCTGCCTCGTATGAGCCAATCGGCCTTCTGCAGTTCTTATGCAGCTCATATTTTATATCCACCTAATCCCATTCAAATATTTGTCATTTTACCTCACTTCACTTAACAACTCTCTCCTGCCTATTTATGTCCAACTTGTAAATCATTTCTTCTGAAGATGTATTAATATACGAAAGTACTTGATGAAATTCCTATTTCAGTTCTTTCTCCGTATATATATATATATATATATATATATATATATATATATATATATATATATATATATATATATATATATATATATTAGTTGATTTTATACCCGCATTAGGTCAGGTGATAATACAATGAAGGTGAAAAACATGGGGGGATACATAAGTGAGGTGAAGCATAGAGGCTGCAGAAGGCGTATTGGCCCATACGAGGCATCTCCTATCCAAACACAAAGATTAATCCAGTGTAATTGGCCTGTTATGTTGGACATTGTCTTCTGTGTTGGTATCGATATGTTCTTGTCTTGTCCTTACTCTCATGGTTGGTAGAGTAAATAGTTCCGTGATTTGGGTGTTCATGGTAGGTCGCTCTATTCTTATGTGAATTGCCTCAAGAATTTGTAATCTTCTTGAATCTTGGGTTTTGTCTATTATGCAAGTATTCTTGTTCAACATTTCTCTTGTTAGAGTAATGTCATGGGCTTGTCTCATGTGATTCCTAGGGGGAATCACATGAGACAAGCCCATGACATTACTCTAACAAGAGAAATGTTGAACAAGAATACTTGCATAATAGACAAAACCCAAGATTCAAGAAGATTACAAATTCTTGAGGCAATTCACATAAGAATAGAGCGACCTACCATGAACACCCAAATCACGGAACTATTTACTCTACCAACCATGAGAGTAAGGACAAGACAAGAACATATCGATACCAACACAGAAGACAATGTCCAACATAACAGGCCAATTACACTGGATTAATCTTTGTGTTTGGATAGGAGATGCCTCGTATGGGCCAATACGCCTTCTGCAGCCTCTATGCTTCACCTCACTTATGTATCCCCCCATGTTTTTCACCTTCATTATATATATATATATATATATATATATTATATATATATATATATATATATATTATATATATATATATATATATATATTATTAAATATGACCGAAAAAGTAAGATTAATAATTCTAACACGAATTTTCTCAATCTTTCGTACATTTCTTTTCACTGTTGGAGGTAAATCAAAAATCAATTCTCCAAAATTCATTTTTATTTCTAGTCTGACGCGACACGAGCGCGTTTCGTAAAACTTATTACATTTTCAAAGACTTTAGTTTACAAATACACAACTGAATAGAACTTACGCATCTCCGATTTTATATCTACATTTGAGAGAGGTGGATGGGGTGAGGTGGCATTAATAGGGTATTAATTTCATCAACACAAGACAGAACACGAAACAATGGGTATTGAATAGAAGTGATTGTAGAAAGCCTATTGGTCCATATTTCTTGATGCTTCTATATTGGAGCGGAGTCTTGAGGTGGGTAGAATATAGTTGTGCATTAATTGGCTGTTGATTGCTGGTGTTGACTTCTTGATGTGTAGTGCCTCGCAAACGTCAAGCCGCCTGCTATCGCTGTATCTATCGATGATTTCTGTGTTGTTTACTAGGATTTCTCTGGCGATGGTTTGGTTGTGGGAAGAGATTATATGTTCACACAAGCCTGGAAGCCCACTTCGGCCAATCATTAGCCAGATACCCACACCCACGTACAGACTGGCGAAGCGACTCAACGGCCTGCTGACTCCTTATGTTCCCTGCGCCTTCAGCCTGAAGTCTCCAAAGGAATTTGTTGACTTACTGCGGGGCACACGGGCCACAGGGATAAGAGCCTCGTTGGACGTAGAATCGCTGTTTACCAACGTACCTGTGGACGAGACAATAGGGATGATAGCCGACAGAGTGTATCGTGATCCAGCCTGTACTCCTCTTGACATACCAGAAAATATTCTGAGGAAACTACTCCAAGCTTGTACTAAAGAGGCACCCTTCTTGAGCCCGGATGGGCACATGTATAAGCAAGTAGATGGGGTCGCTATGGGTTCTCCCCTAGGTGTCCTGTTTGCAAACTTCTACATGGGTACAATCGAGCAAAAAGTCTTAGTCGACATGAACTTGAAACCGGCCATATACTGCAGGTATGTTGACGACATTTTTACACAGGTACCTGATGTCAGACATCTGCAGGAGCTGAAGGAGGCATTTGAGCAGAGTTCCGTGCTGCGTTTCACTTACGAGATGGAAAAGGATGGGAAGCTGCCCTTTCTAGATATAACAGTCATGGAAAAGAGCGGAGGTTTCCACACTGCAGTCTACACTAAGGAAACGAACATAGGAATGTGCCTAAATGCCAACAGCGACTGCCCAGACAGGTACAAGAGGAGTGTTGTTAACGCATATGTCGACCGTGCTCTCAGCCACAGCTCAGAATGGAAGCAAGTCGACGAAGAACTCTGTAGGGTAAGGCAGGCCCTAGTCAACAACGGCTTCTCCAATGGTTTCGTCGAAGACATCATAAGAAGGAAAGTGAAACGCCATGCAACCGATGAAGAGTCAACTAACACAACACCTATACCCCCTATCAGACTATTTTACAGGAACTTCTTTTCCACAGCTCATAAAACGGAGGAAAGGGTCCTGAAAGATATTGTTAATAGAAACGTTATCCCTACAGACAAAAATCAGAGGATACAACTGACGATTTACTATAAAACCAGAAAAACGGCCAGCCTACTCATGAGAAACTCTCCAGACACAAAACAGAACGCTTTAAAAGAGACTAACGTCGTCTATGCCTTCAAATGCCCTCTTGGGGACTGTAAGCTCCAAAAAACCCAGTATATAGGCAAGACAACAACATCTCTTTCTAGGCGTTTAACGATGCATAAGCAACAGGGCTCCATTAAGGAACATATAATCTCTTCCCACAACCAAACCATCGACAGAGAAATCCTAGTAAACAACACAGAAATCATCGATAGATACAGCGATAGCAGGCGGCTTGACGTTTGCGAGGCACTACACATCAAGAAGTCAACACCAGCAATCAACAGCCAATTAATGCACAACTATATTCTACCCACCTCAAGACTCCGCTCCAATATAGAAGCATCAAGAAATATGGACCAATAGGCTTTCTACAATCACTTCTATTCAATACCCATTGTTTCGTGTTCTGTCTTGTGTTGATGAAATTAATACCCTATTATTGCCACCTCTTGTTCTGTCTTGTGTTGATGAAATTAATACCCTATTAATGCCACCTCACCCCATCCACCTCTCTCAAATGTAGATATAAAATCGGAGATGCGTAAGTTCTATTCAGTTGTGTATTTGTAAACTAAAGTCTTTGAAAATGTAATAAGTTTTACGAAACGCGCTCGTGTCGCGTCAGACTAGAAATAAAAATGAATTTTGGAGAATTGATTTTTGATTTACCTCCAACAGTGAAAAGAAATGTACGAAAGATTGAGAAAATTCGTGTTAGAATTATTAATCTTACTTTTTCGGTCATATTTAATAATATATGTCTACAGGAAAGACTGCTACCAAAATATACTAATATATATATATATATATATATATATATATATATATATATATATATATATATATATATATATATATATATATATATATATATATATATATTTATATATATTTATATATATATATATATATATATATATATATATATATATATATATTTATATATATATATATATATATATATATATATATATATATATATATATATATATATATATATATATATATATATATATATATATATATGTGTGTGTGACTGAAAACTCACACCCCAGAAGTGACTCGAACCCATACTGCCAGGAGCAACGCAACTGGTATCTACAGGACGCCTTAATCTGCTTGACCATCACAACCATGGACATAAGGAAGTGATAGCCGAAGCTTTTTGAACCACTTCCCCGCCGGCACTCGGATAGTAATCTTGGGCATAGCATTTTATCAAATCACCTCATTCTTTGGGGCACACGTGAGGAACACAAATGCGAACAAGCCTGAATGGTCTCCAGGACTATATACAACTGAAAACTCACACCCCAGAAGTGACTCGAAGCCATACTGCCAGGAGCAACGCAACTGGTATCTACAGGACGCCTTAATCCCATTGACCATCACGACCGGACATAAGGAAGTGATAGCCGAAGCTATTTGAACCACTTCCCCGCTGGCACTCGAATAGTAATCTTGAGCATAGCATTTTATCAAATCACCTCATTCTTTGGGGCACATTCTTTGAGCCTTCTGCAGTTACCTTCGTTCTTATGTTCCCTGGTAACTGCTAAGCTATTCAACCTGTCCTCTTCCCCGCCCACATATACTTGTTTGGCTGAAGGCATATTGTTAAGTTCCTCTTTAGTAAATACAGATATAAAATATTTATTAAAAATACTACTCATCTCCTCGTCATTATCCGTTATTTGACCTGTCTCAGTTTTTAATGGACCCATCCTTTCCCTAGTCTTAGTTCGATATAACTGAAAAAAAAACTTTAGGATTTGTCTTCGCTTGCCCTGCTATGCGAACTTCGTAGTAACCAGTTGTACGAATTCCTGTTCTAAACTAACTTCCCAGTTTTTAATCCTTTTGTACCACGCTCTGTTTTTACCTATAAGGTTCTTCAGATCATTTGTTATCCACTTTGGATCATTAGTATTCGATCTTTTTAATTTTTATGTTATACTACGTTCCTGGGCTTTGCTTAGAATATTTAAAATAGGTTATATTTTGAATCTGCATCGAAATCATTTTTTACGTCACCTGTCGCTGGGTTCACGTCTAGCCCACACCCCATCCCCAGCACATTCCAATCTATTTGACCCAACAAATTTCTTAGGCTATTGAAATCAGCTTTTCGAAAATCAGGCACTTTAACAGAATTTTCTCCTACAGGTCTATTCCATTCTATGCTAAATCTGATTTCTTTATGATCACTGTTCCCTAGCTCACTCTTATTTCCATCTCCTTAATTTGTGTTTCCCTGTTAGATAACACTAAATCTAAAATATTATTTCCTCGCGTTGGTTCCTTAATATGTTGCGTAAGAAAGCAATCGTCAATTAATTCTAGAAAGTCTTCTGCTTCATTATTCCCTGTTTTGTTCACCCAGTTTATTCCACTAAAATTAAAGTCACCAATGACATAAATACTGTTAGATCTAGATGCTCTAGATATTTCATCTCATAGATGCTTTGCTTCCATTCTGTCTAAATATAGTGGCCTATATATAACTTCTATTATAATAATATTTGTTTTTCGTTTAATTCTATCCAAATAGTTTCTGTGTGTAGCTCAGTTTTGATTCCCTCTTTGAGACTACATTTCAAATTGTCCCTAACATATATGGCTACTCCCCCCTCCTCGTCTAATATATCTATCTGTGTGAAATAGTTTAAATCCATTTATTTGATAGTCAGCTAATAGTTCCCTATTTTCTACATTCATCCCCGTTTCGGGAAGTGCAATAATATCTATTTCTTCTGTACAGATAAGAGCATTTAACTCGTTTATTTTGTTTCTTAGACTTCTACTGTTAGTGTAATATACCCTAAGTGAATTGTTATTTTGAGGCCCTTCTCTTTCCCTGATCATTTTGCCAATTTGTTTCTCCAACAAACATATATTTTTATTACCTCCTTCCTCCCTATCAATTCCCATACCACTATCTACTAACAGTTTAAACCCAAACAAACGCCTCTAAACACTTGTTTCAACGAGTTCGCAACAGCAACAACCCCAGCACTCGATAGATGTACCCCATCACGAGCATACATTTCATTTCTTCCATAGAAGTGTTCCCAGTTGTCTATGAAAGATATTGCATTTGATTGGCAATATCTTTCCAGCAGGCAATTGACACCAAGTGCCCTCGACAACTATTCATTCCCAACGCTCTTTCTTGGAAGAATGCCACATATGATCGGGATTCCTCCCTTGCTCCTAATTAATTATATGGCTTTGTTAAATTTCTTTATCAGTTCCTCACTCCTAACTCGTCCGGTTTGTTCCCATTTCCCGTCATAAAATCCTTCATGTTGTCAACAATATCTCCAATTCCAGCTCCCGGATAGCAGACCCTTAACCTGTTCCCCCTATCTCTGGCAGAAAACGTCCTGTCTAAATACCTCACCTGGGAATCTCCCACAACCAAAATTTGCATCGGTACGTTTTTAACTTTCTGAGCACCCTGAGGGGCCCGCGCTCCGCCGCTCCTCCCTGATTTCCGTTCCGAGTAAGCCTTTATTTATATGTGCTTCGTCCCCCATTTATCCCCTATGTATCCCCCTTGTTTTTACCTTTTTTGTCTTATCACCGGCCAGAAGTTTGGAAAGCAGCTAACGTAGTCCCGATACACAAGAAAGCGGATAGACAGGAGACACTAAATTACAGGCCGGTGTCCCTAACCTGCATACCATGCAAGCTGATGGAGAAGATTGTGCGAAGAAAGCTAGTGGAGCATCTGGAGCGAAAGAACTTTGTAACAGAGCATCAACATGGGTTCAGGGATGGCAGGTCCTGCCTCACAGGGTTACTTGAATTCTACGACTAGGAAAGAAAGAGAAGGGTGGGCAGACTGCATATTTTTGGAATGTCAGAAAGTCTTTGATACAGTGCCACACAAGAGGGTAGTGAAAAAGCTGCAGATGCAAGCTGGATTGAAAGGAAGGTATTCCACTGGATAAAGGAGTACCTAAGCAACAGGAGACAACGAGTCAGTGTGAGGGGTGAGGTCTCAGATTGGCGAGACGTTACGAGTGGAGTCCCTCAAGGGTTAGTCCTTGGACCTATACTGTTTCTAATATATGTAAATGATCTCCTAGAGGGTATAGAATCGTTTCTCTCAATGTTTGCCGATGATGCAAAAATTATGAGGAGGATTGAAACTGAGGATGATGTAGGAGGCTACAAGATGACCTAGACAGACTGAGTGAATGGTCCAACAAATGGCTGTTGAAGTTCAACCCGAGTAAATGTAAAGTAATGAAACTAGGCAGTGGAAACAGGAGTCCAGATACAGGATACAGAATAGGAGATGAAGTACTTAATGAAACAGACAGAGAGAGAGATCTAGGAGTTGATACCACACCAAACCTGTCTCCTGAAGCCCACATAAAAAGAATAACGTCTGCGGCATATGCGAGGCTGGCTAACATCAGAACAGCATTCAGGAACCTGTGTAAGGAATCATTCTGAATCTTGTACACCACATATGTAAGACCAATCCTGGAGTATGCGGCCCCAGTTTGGAGCCCATACCTTGTCAAGCACAAGATGAAGCTGGAAAAAGTCCAAAGATATGCTATTAGACTAGTCCCAGAACTAAGAGGCATGAGTTACGAGGAAAGGCTGCGGGAAATGCACCTTACGACACTGGAAGAAAGAAGAGTAAGGGGAGACATGATCACATCCTACAAAATCCTCAGGGGAATTGACCGGGTAAACAAGGATAAACTATTCAACACTGGTGGGACACAAACAAGGGGACACAGGTGGAAACTGAGTACCCACATGAGCCACAGGGACGTTAGAAGGAACTTTTTTAGTGTCAGAGTAGTTAACGGATGGAATGCATTAGGCAGTGATGTGGTGGAGGCAACTCCATACACAGTTTTAAATGTAGATATGATAGAGTCCAGGAGGCTCAGAATTTTGTACACCAGCTGATTGACAGTTGCGAGGCGGGACCAAAGAACCAAAGCTCATCCCCCCCAAGCACAAATTGGTGAGTACACAAACACACACACACACACACACACACACACACACACACACACACACACACACTTGTTTTGTGACCATCGTGTTGGGTGGACGTGGGGTTTGGAGCTCCTGGTTCACTAGTGGAGTGGGAGGGGTAATCAGGCAACTTCGAAGCGAAAAAGTGTGTACAAGTGAATGAAAAAACCTTGGGTTTTGATCAAAGCCATAAGGTAGTGAAGAAAAACAATTTAAATAGCGTAATTCAAAATAGTTGAGGAAGTACTGCGGCAGTGTGTAGTGTGGAGCAGACCTCACCGCCTCTGACCGCGTGACCTCACCTCGGCAGCAACCCTCCTACCACCACGTGGGACGACGATTGGAGATTCACTCACCTATTGTGTTAGCAGGACGGTAAGATACTTGGAACCCCTGTGGGTAAGGTTGCATTATAGCAATGACTAGGTCAGGAAGGGTGTCTAGGTCCAACAGTATTATGATTGAGGAAGAAGATAGGTTTGTGGAGAAGGTGATTGGGAAATTTGTAGAGAAGAGGGATGTTTGGATAGGTGATCTAATCCAGGGGATTAAAAGTGAAGTCAGTAATAAGATGCAGGACGAGGTTCAAAGACTCAAACAAGAGTTTATGGATTATATTCAAGAGGAAATCAGGAAGAGCAGGGTAGAATGGCAAGGAGAAATATCTAGGCTTACTAATGAATTTGGCAGGAATAAGGGAAGCTTGGCAGGGGAAGGGGGAGTAGTAGTAGGTGGAGTAGCGGGTGAGGGAGGGGTGGGGGTTAGCCAGGGAGAGGGCCACCAGCATGACCCTGAACTGAGAAAGAGGACAATAATAATCCATGGATTGCTTGAAGCCAGGGCACCATCGAGGCAGGAAAGGATGGAGATTGAGGATTTGGAGCTACAGGGGATCTTGAGAGACATGAGAGCCCAGATGGCAGGGAATGAGGTGCAAGTTCAATGACGCATTGGACCATACAACTGTAACAGGAAACGACCTGTCCTGGTACAGTTCACTAACGAAGAGGCAGTGGATTACATACTGCATCACAAACACTTACTCAGAGGTAGCGAAAATTACTACAACGTATATATTGACAAATTCATGTCGAAGGAGGAACTGATTGCCCACAGAGCAAGCAAACAACAATACAACTCTTCCCATTTGAGAGTAGCTACACACCCCAGTGCTAATCCACCCCATGCTAACCAGCTCACACCTTCTCAGGTCACCCCTTCCCCAAATCAGCCGCCCCTGCTTATCTCCCCAACACCTCACTTGACCCCTCTGACCCCACTGCAGTCAAATTCATCCCACAGTCCAAGGACCCCCCCTCATCACCTCAACCCCCAAAACCCGTCCAGCCCTCATCCCCTCAATCCCCAAAACCCACCCAGCCCTCATCCCCTCAACCCCCAAAACCCACCCAGCCCTCATCCCCTCAACCCCAAGAACCCACCCAGCCCTCATCCCCTCAACACCCAAAGCCTACCCAGCCCTCACCCCTCCTCATCCCCTCTCCTTCCATGTGACCCCCCACCCTTGCAAGGGGGGTGGGAGGTTCCCCCCACCCCCTCTATCCTTCCCCCTCCCAACCTCTCAACCTCTATCTGACTCCCAACCTTACGCTATCTCCCAACCCCTCTATGCCCTCCCTAATCTTCAGACCCAGTATGCCCTTCCTACTCCAGACCTACCTACCCAGGCCCTACCCCAGACCCTCCTACCAACCTTCCTAGAAGCCCAGCCCTCAGGAGCCCTCCAAGCACCCCTCCTGACCTCAGGAGCCCTCCAAGCACCCCTCCTGACCTCTTTCACCCCCCATACACCCCCGGACCCCCCCAGACACCCCCCGGATCCACCCAGACATCCCCCGGATCCTCCCCGCCCCCAGTCATCCCCCAGACACCCCCTAGATCCCCCAGATCCCCCCTGCCCCCAGTCACCCCCCAGACATCCCCCAGATCCCCCCAGACATCCCCCAGATCCCCCCAGACCCCCAGAGAAAGGAAGAACTCTGGTACAAGAGTTTCCATGAAGAATCTCAAGGTTTGGTACACCAATGCTGATGGGGTATCTAATAAAGCAGAAGATATAAAAGAAAGAGTGAGTGAAGCAGATCCTGACATAGTTGCAATTGTGGAAACTAAAATTAATGACATGATCTCAGATGCAATCTTTCCTGAAGGGTACCAGGTGATACGAAAAGAGAGGACACAGAGACAGGGAGGGGGAGTAGCACTCCTAATAAAGCGGAAATGGAAGTTTGAAGACCTGGGAAATCGAGTTACCAATGAGTGCACAAGCTTCATACATGGAACTCTGACAGTAGATGGGAGGAAGATTGTGATCTTGGTAATCTACAATCCCCCACCAAACAGTAGAAGGCCCAGGCAGGAGTATGATGACAACAACAAAGCATGTATAGATGAACTGCAGAAGGCAGCAACACTAGCCCCCAGAATGAGAGCGAAGCTGCTGATCATGGGGGACCTAAATCATGGAGAGATAAATTGGGAATCAAGGAATCCCCATGGAGGGGACGAAACGTGGGGAGCAAAATTAGTAGATGTTATAGACAGGAATTTCCTGACACAACATGTGAAGGAAGACACAAGGAAAAGAGGAGGAGATGCACCGAGCCTATTAGACCTGATTTTCACCCAGAACGTAGAAGATATCGAGAATTTAGAGCATGAAATACCTCTAGGGGCCAGTGACCATTGTGTCCTAGTCTTTGACTACATGATGGAATTCAAACTTATGACCATGGGACAAGAGATCTGGGAAAGGAGAGCTGACTACAGGAAAGGGGACTATATGAGGATAAGGGACTATCTGGGTGAAGTGCAGTGGGAGGAAGAAATTAGAGGAAAAACAGTCCAAGATATGATGGACCTAGTCATACAGAAATGCCAGGAGGCCGAAGAGAGATTTATACCAACGGTAAAGGGAAAAAATAAGAAGGAATATTATAACCCATGGTTTAATAGACAGTGTCAGGAAGCAAAAATGGCCAGCAGGCGGGAGTGGAGGAAGTACAGAAGACAAAGAACAGAGGACAACAGGATCAGATACAACAAAGCTAGGAACGATTACATTAACATAAGACGAACATCGGAAAGGGACTATGAGAACGATATTGCAATCAAAGCGAAAAAACAACCTATGTTACTACACAGTCATGTAAGAAGAAAAATGTCGGTGAACGACCAAGTGACAAGACTAAGGAAGACAGAGGGGGCATATACTGAAAGTGACAAGGAAATCTGCGAGGCACTGAATGCCAGTTTCCATGGAGTGTTCACTACCGAGCCTGAGCAGCTCCCATTGTTGGAAGGGGTTACCCTAGATGAAAGACTATCAGATATAGAGGTGACAGCAGAGGAGGTAATGAAACAGTTGACAACTCTAGATGCAACTAAAGCAGTTGGACCAGACAAAGTATCACCGTGGATACTAAAAGAAGCAGCACAGGCCCTCAGCGTGCCTCTGGCAATGATCTTTATTGAGTCACTTATGTCAGGAGAATTGCCCAGTTGCTGGAAGAAGGCAAATGTCGTGCCGATCTTCAAGAAAGGTGATAGGGAGGAGGCACTTAACTATAGACCTGTATCACTGACAAGCATCCCCTGTAAAATACTGGAAAGAATAATTAGGCTACGACTGGTTGCACACCTGGAGAACATTAGTTTTGTGAACAAACATCAACATGGGTTCTGGACAGGGAAATCGTGCCTAACAAACCTTCTGGAATTCTATGATAAAATAACGAGGATAAGACAGGACAGAGATGGTTGGGCAGAATGCATATTTCTGGACTGCCAAAAAGCCTTTGATACAGTACCGCACATGAGACTGCTGTTCAAGCTCGAGAGGCAGGCGGGGGGGGGGGAAATGTCCTAGCATGGATAAGGAACTACCTAACAGGAAGGAGCCAAAGAGTTACGGTAAGGGGCGAGAAGTCGGACTGGCGAACAGTAACAAGTGGAGTACCACAAGGATCAGTGCTGGGACCAATTCTATTTCTTGTATATGTTAACGACATGTTTACAGGCGTAGAGTCCTACATGTCGATGTTTGCGGATGACGCAAAGTTGATGAGAAGAGTTGTGACAGATGAGGATTGCAGGATCCTCCAAGAGGACCTGAACAGGTTGCAGAGATGGTCAGAGAAATGGCTACTGGAATTCAACACGAGCAAATGTAAAGTTATGGAAATGGGACTAGGAGATAGGAGACCAAAGGGACAGTACACAATGAAGGGGAACAGCCTACCTGTAACGACGCGTGAAAGAGACCTATCTTGAGGTTATCTTGAGATGATTTCGGGGCTTTAGTGTCCCCGCGGCCCGGTTCTCGACCAGGCCTCCACCCCCAGGAAGCAGCCCATGACAGCTGACTAACACCCAGGTACCTATTTACTGCTAGGTAACAGGGGCATAGGGTGAAAGAAACTTGGCCCATTTGTTTCTGCCTCGTGCGGGAATCGAACCCGTGCCGCAGAATTACGAGTCCTGTGCGCTATCCACTAGGCTACGAGGCCCCCCCTCGTTACGTCCACCTGGGGGTGGATGTAACACCTAATCTATCTCCTGAGGCACATATAAATAGGATAACGACAGCAGCGTACTCTACACTGGCAAAAGTTAGAACATCATTCAGAAACCTAAGTAAGGAGGCATTTAGGGCGCTTTACACTGCCTACGTAAGGCCAGTCTTAGAGTATGCCGCCTCATCATGGAGTCCCCATCTGAAGAAGCATATAATGAAACTGGAAAAGGTTCAGAGGTTTGCAACGAGACTCGTTCCAGAGCTACGAGGGATGGGGTATGAGGAGCGCCTGAGGGAACTGTGCCTTACGACACTAGAAAGAAGAAGGAAGAGGGGGGACATGATAGAAACGTATAAGATACTCAGAGGGATTGACAGAGTGGACATAGACGAAATGTTCACACGGAATAGTAACAGAACGAGAGGACATGGATGGAAGCTTGAAACTCAGATGAGTCACAGAGATGTTAGGAAGTTTTCTTTTAGCGTGAGAGTAGTGGGGAAATGGAATGCACTTCAGGAACAGGTTGTGGAAGCAAATACTATTCATAATTTTAAAACCAGGTATGATAGGGAAATGGGACAAGAGTCATTGCTGTAAGCAACCGATGCTCGAAAGGCGGGATCCAAGAGTCAATGCTCGATCCTGCAGACACAACTAGGTGAGTACAACTAGGTGAGTACACACACACACACACACACATATATGTATATATATATATATATATATATATATATATATATATATATATATATATATATATATATATATATATATATATATATACAATTCACACAATTCATTGTGTGTGTGTGTGTGTGTGTGTGTGTGTACTCACCTAATTGTACTCACCTAGTTGTGTCTGCAGGATCGAGCATTGACTCTTGGATCCCGCCTTTCGAGCATCGGTTGCTTACAGCAATGACTCCTGTCCCATTTCCCTATCATACCTGGTTTTAAAATTATGAATAGTATTTGCTTCCACAACCTGTTCCTGAAGTGCATTCCATTTCCCCACTACTCTCACGCTAAAAGAAAACTTCCTAACATCTCTGTGACTCATCTGAGTTTCAAGCTTCCATCCATGTCCTCTCGTTCTGTTACTATTCCGTGTGAACATTTCGTCTATGTCCACTCTGTCAATCCCTCTGAGTATCTGAGTATCTTATACGTTCCTATCATGTCCCCCCTCTCCCTTCTTCTTTCTAGTGTCGTAAGGCACAGTTCCCTCAGGCGCTCCTCATACCCCATCCCTCGTAGCTCTGGGACGAGTCTCGTTGCAAACCTCTGAACCTTTTCCAGTTTCATTATATGCTTCTTCAGATGGGGACTCCATGATGAGGCGGCATACTCTAAGACTGGCCTTACGTAAGCAGTGTAAAGCGCCCTAAATGCCTCCTTACTTAGGTTTCTGAATGATGTTCTAACTTTTGCCAGTGTAGAGTACGCTGCTGTCGTTATCCTATTTATATTTGCCTCAGGAGATAGATTAGGTGTTACGTCCACCCCAAGGTCTCTTTCACTCGTCGTTACAGGTAGGCTGTTCCCCTTCATTGTGTACTGTCCCTTTGGTCTCCTATCTCCTAGTCCCATTTCCATAACATTACATTTGCTCGTGTTGAACTCTAGTAGCCATTTCTCTGACCATCTCTGCAATCTGTTCAGGTCCTCTTGGAGGATCCTGCAATCCTCATCTGTCACAACTCTTCTCATCAACTTTGCATCATCTGCAAACATCGACATGTAGGACTCTACGCCTGTAAACATGTCGTTAACATATACAAGAAATAGAATTGGTCCCAGCACTGATCCTTGTGGTACTCCACTTGTTACTGTTCGCCAGTCCGACTTCTCGCCCCTTACCGTAACTCTTTGGCTCCTTCCTGTTAGGTAGTTCTTTATCCATGCTAGGACCTTTCCCCCCCACCCCCGCCTGCCTCTCGAGCTTGAACAGCAGTCTCATGTGCGGTACTGTATCAAAGGCTTTTTGGCAGTCCAGAAATATGCAGTCTGCCCAACCATCTCTGTCCTGTCTTATCCTCGTTATTTTATCATAGAATTCCAGAAGGTTTGTTAGGCACGATTTCCCTGTCCAGAACCCATGTTGATGTTTGTTCACAAACCTAATGTTCTCCAGGTGTGCAACCAGTCGTAGCCTAATTATTCTTTCCAGTATTTTACAGGGGATGCTTGTCAGTGATACAGGTCTATAGTTAAGTGCCTCCTCCCTATCGCCTTTCTTGAAGATCGGCACGACATTTGCCTTCTTCCAGCAACTGGGCAATTCTCCTGACATAAGTGACTCATTAAAGATCATTGCCAGAGGCACGCTGAGGGCCTGTGCAGCTTCTTTTAGTATCCACGGTGATACTTTGTCTGGTCCAACTGCTTTAGTTGCATCTAGAGTTGTTAACTGTTTCATTACCTCCTCTGCTGTCACCTCTATATCTGATAGTCTTTCATGTAGGGTAACCCCTTCCAACAATGGGAGCTGCTCAGGCTCGGTAGTGAACACTCCATGGAAACTGGCATTCAGTGCCTCGCAGATTTCCTTGTCACTTTCAGTATATGCCCCCTCTGTCTTCCTTAGTCTTGTCACTTGGTCGTTCACCGACATTTTTCTTCTTATATGACTGTGTAGTAACTTAGGTTGTTTTTTCGCTTTGATTGCAATATCGTTTTCATAGTCCCTTTCCGATGTTCGTCTTATGTTAATGTAATCGTTCCTAGCTCTGTTGTATCTGCTTCTGTTGTCCTCTGTTCTTTGTCTTCTGTACTTCCTCCACTCCCGCCTGCTGGCCATTTTTGCTTCCTGACACTGTCTATTAAACCATGGGTTATTATATTCCGTCTTATTTTTCCCTTTACCGTTGGTATAAATCTCTCTTCGGCCTCCTGGCATTTCTGTATGACTAGGTCCATCATATCTTGGACTGTTTTTCCTCTAATTTCTTCCTCCCACTGCACTTCATCCAGATAGTCCCTTATCCTCATATAGTCCCCTTTCCTGTAGTCAGCTCTCCTTTCCCAGATCTCTTGTCCCATGGTCATAAGTTTGAATTCCATCATGTAGTCAAAGACTAGGACACAATGGTCACTGGCCCCTAGAGGTATTTCATGCTCAAAATTCTCGATATCTTCTACGTTCTGGGTGAAAATCAGGTCTAATAGGCTCGGTGCATCTCCTCCTCTTTCCCTTGTGTCTTCCTTCACATGTTGTGTCAGGAAATTCCTGTCTATAACATCTACTAATTTTGCTCCCCACGTTTCGTCCCCTCCATGGGGATTCTTTGATTCCCAATTTATCTCTCCATGATTTAGGTCCCCCATGATCAGCAGCTTCGCTCTCATTCTGTGGGCTAGTGTTGCTGCCTTCTGCAGTTCATCTATACATGCTTTGTTGTTGTCATCATACTCCTGCCTGGGTCTTCTACTGTTTGGTGGGGGATTGTAGATTACCAAGATCACAATCTTCCTCCCATCTACTGTCAGAGTTCCATGTATGAAGCTTGTGCACTCATTGGTAACTCGATTTCACAGGTCTTCAAACTTCCATTTCCGCTTTATTAGGAGTGCTACTCCCCCTCCCTGTCTCTGTGTCCTCTCTTTTTGTATCACCTGGTACCCTTCAGGAAAGATTGCATCTGAGATCATGTCATTAATTTTAGTTTCCACAATTGCAACTATGTCAGGATCTGCTTCACTCACTCTTTCTTTTATCTCTTCTGCTTTATTAGATACCCCATCAGCATTGGTGTACCAAACCTTGAGATTCTTCATGGAAACTCTTGTACCAGAGTTCTCCCTTTCTCTGGGGGTCTGGGGGGATCTGGGGGATGTCTGGGGTGTGACTGGGGGCAGGGGGGGTCTGGGGGATCTAGGGGGTGTCTGGGGGATGACTGGGGGCGGGGAGGGTCGGGGGATGTCTGGGGGGTCAGGGGGTGTATGGGGGGTGAAAGAGTTCAGGAGGGGTGCTTGGGGGGCTACTGGGGGCTGGGCTTCTAGGAAGGTAGGTAGGAGGGTCTGGGGTAGGGCCTGGGTAGGTAGGTCTGGAGTAGGAAGGGCATACTGGGTCTGAAGATTAGGGAGGGCATAGAGGGGTTGGGAGATAGCGTAAGGTTGGGAGTCAGATAGAGGTTGAGAGGTTGGGAGGGGGAAGGATAGAGGGGGTGGGGGGTACCTCCCACCCCCCTCGCAAGGGTGGGGGGTCACATGGAAGGAGAGGGGATGAGGAGGGGTGAGGGCTGGGTAGGCTTTGGGTGTTGAGGGGATGAGGGCTGGGTGGGTTCTTGGGGTTGAGGGGATGAGGGCTGGATGGGTTTTGGGGGTTGAGGGGATGAGGGCTGGGTGGGTTTTGGGGGTTGAGGGGATGAGGGCTGGATGGGTTTTGGGGGTTGAGGTGATGAGGGCTGGACGGGTTTTGGGGGTTGAGGGGATGAGGGCTGGACGGGTTTTGGGGGTTGAGGGGATGAGGGCTGGATGGGTTTTGGGGGTTGAGGTGATGAGGGGGTCCTTGGAATGTGGGATGAATTTGACTCCAGTGGGGTCAGAGGGGTCAAGGGATGTGTTGGGGAGATAAGCAGGGGCGGCTGATTTGGGGAAGGGGTGACCTGAGAAGCAAATGTGAGCTGGTGAGCATGGGGTGGATTAGCACTGGGGTGTGTAGCTGCGCTCAAATGGGAAGAGTCGTATTGTTGTTTGCTTGCTCTGTGGGCTATCTGTTCCTCCTTTGTCATGAATTTGTCAATATATACGTTGTAGTAATTTTCGCTACCTCTGAGTAAGTGTTTGTGATGTAGTATGTAATCCACTGCCTCTTCGTTAGTGAACTGTACCAGGACAGGTCGTTTCCTGTTACAGTTGTATGGTCCAATGCGTCGTTGAACTTGCACCTCATTCCCTGCCATCTGGGCTCTCATGTCTCTCAAGATCCCCTGTAGCTCTAAATCCTCAATCTCCATCCTTTCCTGCCTCGATGGTGCCCTGGCTTCAAGTAATCCATGGATTATGATTGTCCTCTTTCTCAGTTCAGGGTCATGCTGGTGGTCCTCTCCCTGGCTGACCCCCACCCCTCCTACACCCGCTACTCCACCTACTACTACTCCCCCTTCCCCTGCCAAGCTTCCCTTATTCCTGCCAAATTCATTAGTAAGCCTAGATATTTCTCCTTGCCATTCTACCCTGCTCTTCGTGATTTCCTCTTGAATATAATCCATAAACTCTTGTTTGAGTCTTAGAACCTCGCCCTGTATCTTATTAAAGACTTCACTTTTAATCCCCTGGATTAGATCATCTATCCAAACATCCCTCTTCTCTACAAATTTCCCAATCATCTTCTCCACAAACCTATCTTCTTCCTCAATCATAATACTGTTGGACCTAGACCCCCTTCCTGACCTAGTCATTGCTATAATGCAACCTTACCCTGTGTGTGTGTGTGTGTGTGTGTGTGTGTGTGTGTGTGTGTGTGTGTGTGTGTGTGTGTGTGTGTGTGTGTGTGCGTGTGTGTGTGTGTGTGTGTGTGTGTGTGTGTGTGTGTGTGTGTGTGTGTGTGTGTGATGACATTGCAGTGATTAATTTATGTTGATCCTAGATTTGATGAATCATTGGTTAATACTGGTTCATCCGGTTTGTTGACTACCAAACTTATGAGGTAATCCTAGTAGGCAGTATTTGGTTTTAATTAGTGAATATTTATTTTTTATTTTTTTATTTACCGCAATAATGAATTATGATTCTAAGTGGACTGTATGTTAGATTCAGCCTGCCAGAATTTACCTGCTACATGGTTCCCCAGAAGACAAAGGTACTAGGCATCGAATGGGATACAACTTCAGATCAGTTGACCATCAAATCAGTGGAACCAGATACCACCAACCTAACAATGAGGAAACTACTATCCTAAGTCAGCAAACCCTTTGACCCATTGGGACTATTAAGCCCCTTCTTGATAAAAATGGGAATTTGACAGGTTCTAGCAGCTCCCCTCGACGCACTCACATCTCTGATCAGCCAATCAGAACCTTAAGTCTTTGGTCGATCACGTTTCATTGGCCATCGTGCCAGATTCAAGCCACTAATGAGGCCATTCCCTCGCTCACAACAGTGGTCCATTGTGATGTGTAGGGTGGGGTAAGGTTTGCGTGTGGGAGGGTGGGGGTTAGCTAGCAGTCTTCACCGTATTGACCCTCCTCTACCACACAACACCAACTTCCCCTTCTTGGGCCCAGAGCCCTTACCCCCTAGTTGCATCCAACTACTTTATCGATTCTGGCTCAATAAGATGACATAGATCAACATGGGCAATATCACTGAAGTCCTGAAACCACAGAGAAACGGAAGATACCAAACATGCCCCATCTCTGTCCATTCTTAAGGAAGTTTTACCATAAAAGCAACGTGAAAGCACATCTGATCATGAGTGGACATGAGCTTGTGCTGAGAGATCCAATTTCTGACACTATCCTCGTCGAGGCCACTAGTGTTAATGCCCCCTCATATAAAGTCATATAAAGACTTGATTTATTAGTCCTGAATAGGAGTGAAAAATTTGGAGGAGGAACTGTGCAATAAATGTGATATTGATATCTATAAATATTTATTGACTTTATCTCAAATTGATTTATGATTGATCCAGGATATTATGGAACATGAAGTAAATCAGGTTCCGTAGTATGCTTGAAAATAGGGCAACACACGAACACTGGTTAATTGGACATTTTAACATGAAGGTTAACTGGGGCATGAAGAATGTTGTTTAACTGGACTGTTTGGACGAATGTTAATTTGGCAATGAAGCTTGGTGATTCATTGGTCTGTATTGCAGGAACGTTAACTGGATAATGAAACATGTTGGTTACTAGGGCTATTTTGAACAGAGGTTAACCAGGGAATGAAGCACGTTGGTTAATTTAGACCATATAGCACAATACTGTACATATTTGATTGTTAATGATATTTGAAATTTATTTATTATACACTGAGGTGTTTTATTTTGTATGAAAATATTAATTAATGAGAAAGAATATTTTTATAATTTTGCTTCTATGGAGGGAGCACCAGCTATAAAACCTTAACTGGCAAGTAACGTCTTTACTTGTACAGTCTGTTGTCACTCACCGCCAGTAAACTACAGTGTTTCAGTCGCCCACAAAGATCTCGCTCCGACATTCATAGTTAATGGTCTCTGATCAATGATTTTTGCCTCATGTTGGGTGGGTGGCTCCGGGACTCAGAGCTGTCCAGTACATGGTCGACGGTGGTGAGGTCCCTCTCCAGTACTCACTAACTCTCCAGTAGTGTCCAACTCTGCAGTACCCACAAGTCCTCTCCCTCACTAACAACAGTCGCCACTGCTCCCTGTCTCCTCAGTCCCCAGTCCCCACGGATCTCCAGTTCCCAACAGTTCTCAACTCTTCGGGATCCTCAGTGAATTGCAGCTTAACGGAAGCGACTCTTCACCATGAGGTTGTTGGGTCTGTCTCTGTGGTTCCTCGCCGCTCAGGTCATCCTTGGGTTCCTGGTCATCCTGGGACATGCCAGGTGAGGTCCACCTTCAGTTACAGTTACTGTGTTCATCTTAGGAACGGTTCTACTTGGGGAACTGAGCAGTTCACCTTTGGGGAGGTGAACTGTTTACTTTGGGGGAGGTGAACTGTTTACTTTGGGGAGGTGAACTGTTTACTTTGGGGGAGGTGAACTATTCACTTTGGGGACATGAATTGTTCCCTTTGGGGGAGGTGAACTGTTCCCTTTGGGGGAGGTGAACTGTTCACTTTGGGGGAGGGGAACTGGTCACTTTGGGGGAGGTGAACTGTTCACTTTGGGGAGGTGAACTGTTCACTTTGGGGAGGTGAACTGTTCACTTTGGGGGAGGGGAACTGGACAGTTTGGGGGAGGTGAACTGTTATTTAACACACAACCACAGGTGATTGCATGGCTTTTACCATGCCAACCTGCTCACATGTTTCTCCTCTGTCATAGAGAGGGTTACTGATCTGTTCTCCAACATACAGTGTAGTGGGTTATTGAACACTCAACATAGAAGGTGGTTGAGGCGCGTGTTACAAAATTTGTCACAAACAGTTTCAATCTTTCACACTGTCTGATGGCACTAAAATCCAACAGATGACAAGTATGAGTTACGAGGAAAGGCTGTGTAAATTACACCTCTGGTCGCTGGAAGACAGAAGAATTAGGGAAGACAGAATTATCACCTTTAAAATTCTCAGAGGAAATGAAATGGTAGACAAAGACCTCCACATGCACTATGTAAAGAAGCTACATAATTCTAATGCACTCGGGTTGAATGAGTTCATAAAGACTCTCACATGCTTTTTTGAAAGTAAGGTGGTGCAGTGGTACAACACTCTGCTTTGCATCACACAGGCGGAGGCTTTAGCACCAGCAAGGGTATTTGGAATTTTCAAGTATATACATATTTATATTGTTCAGAATAGCCAGAATTCACTTCTCGGCCTAGTATGAGAGGCCCGATTTGCCTAATAGGCAGAGTGATTGTCGTTATTTTCAAAACATTGCTTCCAATTGGTTTATGGGAATTGATATTATTGTTTTACATTAAGAACTTGAATTATTGACTTAGTTATGTTAGTTTAGGTTAAGTTAAGATAGGTTAGGTTAGGTTAGGTAGATTAGGTTTGGTTAGTTTGATTAGGTTAGGTTTGGTCATATGTCTACGTTACTTTTAACTAAAATAAAAACAAATTAAATCATATATAATGTAATGGAAAGGTTTATCATTTTTTAAGAAAAAGAATTAGAAAAATATATAACTTCAGGAAAGCTCGGCTTATTAGGCAAATCAAGTCTTGTATTTTAGGTCAAGTAGTACATTCTCGCAATTAGGTGCATCATATGTCAATAAATATTATATATATATATATATATATATATATATATATATATATATATATATATATATATATATATATATATATATATATATATATATATGTCGTACCTAATAGCCAGAACGCACTTTTTGGCCTACTATGCAAGGCCCGATTTGCCTAATAAGCCAAGTTTTCATGAATTAATATATTTTCTCTAATTTTTTTCTTATGAAATGATAAAGTTACCCATTTCATTATGTATGAGGTCAATTTTTTTTATTGGAGTTAAAATTAACGTAGATATATGACCGAACCTAACCAACCCTACCTAACCTAACCTAACCTATCTTTATAGGTTAGGTTGGGTTAGGTAGCTGAAAAAGTTAGGTTAGGTTAGGTTAGGTAGGTTAGGTAGTCGAAAAACAGTTAATTCAAGAAAACTTGGCTTATTAGGCAAATCGGGCCTTGCATAGTAGGCTGAGAAGTGCGTTCTGGCTACTAGGTACGACATATATATATATATATATATATATATATATATATATATATATATATATATATATATATATATATATATATATATATATATATATATATATATATATATATGTATATATATATATATATATATATATATATATATATATATATATATATATATGTATATATATATACATATATATTAGTATATTTTGGTAGCAGTCTTTCCTGTAGACATATATTATTAAATATGACCGAAAAAGTAAGATTAATAATTCTAACACGAATTTTCTCGATCTTTCTTACGTTTCTTTTCACTGTTGATGGTAATTCAAAGATCAATTCTCCAAAATTCATTTTTATTTCTAGTCTGACGCGATACTTGAGCGCGTTTCGTAAAACTTATTACATTTTCGAAGACTTTAGTTTACACACACACACACAACTTTAACTGAATAGAGCTTAAACATCTTTCGAGTTTTTATACCTACATTTAGGTGAAGTGACATGTTACAATAGTTTTGGATGAGGTGAAAATAAACTTTTAACACAAGACAGAACACGAAACAATGAAATACAAACAGGTATTTAAGGTAGGTGACTGCAGAAGGCCTATTTTTATTGGCCCATATTTCTTGATGCTTCTATATTGGAGCGGAGTCTTGAAGTGGGTTGAATATAGTTGTGCATTAATTGGCTGTTGATTGCTGGTGTTGACTTCTTAGTATGTTGGTCGTACATCCAACATATGGCGATGTTTTTCAAAAAAAGCATGTTTTCTCCTGAGACAGGTAAGGCATGTATATAGTAAGTATATAGAAACACGCGCCTACTTGAATGCAAAGTCGTGTCAAAATTTCAAAGCAATTGGTAAGCAGGTTTCGAAGATTTCTCTCACATGAAAAACACAGTTTTTCATGTGGTTTCACATGAAAAAACCGTCACAAACGTGACATCAATATAATAAGTATATAAAAACCTGCTCAGATGTGAATGGAACATTGTCTGAAAATTTCAAAGCAATCAGTGAAGAACTTTCGGAGATTATCGATTTTGAACAACGAACATTTCTATTTTTATTAGTATAGATTTATAAATATATATATATATATATATATATATATATATATATATATATATATATATATATATATATATATATATATATATTTTTTTATTGGGTACCACCTCTGGTGCAAGTGTAGGGACCCATAGCCTCGGTGAAGAAAATAAAGAGTACTCAGAGAAGACCTTGTGGATCCTCACTGAACACTTTGATATTTTCTTCTCCTACCACCCCTATTCTTTTGGTATGTGTGTATATTAATCTAACTTTATTTGTAAATGTCATTACACAAAAAAAGTTACAATATTGATTACATGCAGGGCGCAAGGCTGCTTGTCACAAGTTGTACAGCTCTTCCAGCTCCTCAGATGGCGGGCAGGAACCATGGATGCAGTGAGCATTTCCTCTCTGGATTGCCACACTAAGGCGCTGAAAAAGAAAACTGTCAGCTCTAGGGTTTCTAGTTGTTTCGATTAGCTTAGACCCCAACTCCTTCAAAAAGCTAGCAGCACTTTTACCCCAGGCACCAAGTGTCTCTGAGGCAATGGGGACGGAATATATATATTCCGTCCATGATTTATGATGCCGTATATGATGCCGTATATTCCGAATGATTTAGTCCAAATCACGAAATATATATATATATATATATATATATATATATATATATATATATATATATATATATATGGTTCTTAGATACCTTCAGCATATATACCGCTGCATATTCTAGCTTTGGCCTAACAAAAGTCGTGAACAATTTCTTTAGTATTTCGCCATCCATGTATTTAAAAGCAATTCTGAAGTTAGAAAGTGTAGCATAAGCCCCTCGCACAACGTTCTTTACGTGGTCCTCGGGTGATACTTTTCTGTCTAGAACCACCCCTCGATCTTTCTTTATCAGAATTCTTTAAAGATTTCTCACATAATTTATAGACTGTGTGGGGTCTATGTTCTCCTATTCCATAACATGACATTTATTCACATTAAATTACATTTGCCAAGTGGTGCCCCATATACTTATTTTGTCCAGGTCTTCTTGAAGGGCATGCCAATCATCTAAGTTTCTTATTCTTCCTATTATCTTAGTATCATCAGCAAACATGTTCATATAATTCTGTATTTCATCTGGTAGATTGTTTATGTAGACAATGAATATCACCGGTGCAAGATCAGAACCCTGTGGTACTCCACTTGTGACATTTCTCCAGTCCAATACATTGCCTTTGATTATTTAATTTTTCTATCAGTCAGAAAAGTTTTCATCCATGTTAGAAGCTTACCTGTCACCCCTCCAATATTTTCCAGTTTCCTGGACAACCTCTTATATGGAACTCTATCGAAAGCCTTTTTTAGGTCCGGATTGATGCAGTCAACCCATCTACCTCTTAGGGAGAAGAAGGTTTACAATTCAGCAACTACGTAATACACCATTACATGTCACTGCGACCCTAGTTGTTGAGTTTATTGTAAGCTTTAGGAAGTTCTTGATTACAGATAACTTAAGCATCTAATATTTCAATGTTTTATCCATGTTTCCATTTAACATGAGTTCCTTTACAAGACTTAAATTCTTGTATGTCCTTGACAATTACGGGACATCCATTATGTGTGTACTAACATACTAACATTAATATTAACTTCGGGATAGGTACGTCAGTACTCAACATTGCACTGCGACCCGAGAATTCTCCCCCCGGAGTTATGTTGGAAATTTCCAACACTAATAAACTACTATTGTATTATAATAAATCATTATCATTATATACTAACAACAGTAGTTACTAATTTTACTAACGGCAGTGTCAACATAAATTAACCATTTCATCTACGTATTAATGCTAAAATTCTCATGAAATCGAGTAGCAACATTGCGTCAGATAATGTCCAGTTAGACACATTTATTACCAATGGGTTAGAGAATTGAATGTGGTTCTCTAAAATCATCAGTATTCCATGTAATAATTACCTACGGATAATATAACTCCCAATAATCTCAAACCGAGAGTTATTCACTAAAATTGTTATGTAGTAACAGTCCTTTCTGTTACGTACGAATGTCATGGAAAAATTAAAATCTTCTCCATTTCTCGTTTAACACCATAAAACGAGAATATGATAATATTTAAATCCCTATAATTGCAACCCCGTTCTCATTAATGTATTACATCCATAACTGCGCGGAAAAGAATTATTCGTGATTAATAATTTCTGTGGCGAATGCGAGAGACGGGTTGAGGGAGGCGGCGACGCCATTGTGCGAGAAAAGGTATTCCTGGCGTGAAGAGTGGCGAGACACGTGGTAGTGACTGGGGAGTTTATCGGCAAGAATTACGCTGATACTCCGTCAACAGTTGATAATTGCTCATCCACGTGTTCTATAGTGCCCAGCCAGTTAATAACGCGTCAACAATTGAAGCCAAGACCCGTAATTACACGTACACAGCAGTGAACGTCAGAGACTGGCAGACGCGATACCGGCAGACCTCAGTATTTAATACGCTCACGATAAGTATAAGTTTCTCGTTTGATGCATCATCCAAGATTGTATATTTGTGAGTAGTCTGTCGTTATATAGTGAGGAGACCCAATATACAACGTTAGTACCAGTTCGGCAATTTCCTCCGTTTTCATGAATATTGAAATTATAATGTAGACTATTCAAATGCTACTTAATCTTCTCTAATTTCAGCGTGTATGCGAGGAGTCATCAAGTTGTTTCTCTTCATTCGTGTTATTCACCTTTAGTTCCTTCCTTGTGGAGATCCTGTGAACACGAGGACGAATGACGAAACGATGTTATAGAAATCGTTTTAAAGCTAAGACTTTTTTTCGTACAAATTTAATTTACATGATTTGATTCTTATATAATTCTTGTTGGATCATTACATTGAATAGATTATTATCAGAAATGATGATTGGTAATTCATGTGTTTGCTCTGACTGTTGCTCAGTAATTATAATCTTTAATATTCACAATTTGAGTTCTCATATTTGAATCTAAAGTAGTTTAGATTTATAATACCATTTACTCAGCAATGAACTGGTGGCGAACCACACTGGTTCCTAGATGTATATGAATTTCTAGAAATACCCCCCCAATGTAGGTCTTTGAGGCTTTGACTTTAATTAATTAATAATACAGTCCATTCATTATTTCAAGTGATTATCCTATTAATAATTATCCATAGACACTGGTTCTCTAGTGTTATTCTAATGATCACTTTTATTAGTTTTCCCTCTTCTCTCAAAAGTGGGTGGTCCTTCGATTTATTAAATCAAATAAGTAAATAATTGAATATATGACTCAAGCCCCAGATATCCCACAGTGATAACTATGTGAGAGATGCTTTCGTTAATGGGCTCGGTTCTGCCACAATAAGGCAGCGCTTACTTGAAAATAAAACTTTAGACTTACAGTCAGTCTTTGACCAGGCTCACACTCTAGACACTTCCCAGAAACTTTCTGCCTCTTATGCTCAGCCAGGGGCTACAAACGCTGTTATGGCACTCTCATTAGACCAGGAGGACAAGAAAGTGTAGAAGAAAAAGTTGAAACAGTTTCTGCAGCTAAAACTAATGGTTTATAGTGCTTCTTTTGTGGTCACACTCGACATCCTCGCAGTGGATGTCCAGCTAGAGAGGTTCTGTGTATGAATTGCAAGAAAAAGGGTCATTATGCTAAGGTCTGCCGATCTCTGAAACAGACTAACAGTGCTTCAAACACCCAACATTCCGCTGCTATACTCACTACTTTAGCTGGGACTTCGCCCTCATGCCTCAATAAATCAGTGCTTAGCTCCGAGATCAATGGTATTCCAGTCAGTGCACTGATTGACACTGGTAGCTCTAAGAACTTTATTGATAAGAATATTGCCGAGCAGAGTGGGTTACTCATCTATCCTGACAATGGGGCAGTTTATATGGCTACTGTATCGTTCTCTTCAAAATTCTTAGGTCAGTGTTCTGTAGAATTACAATTGCAAGGAGAAACTTACCATAGTGTAAATCTCAAAGTGTTACCCGATTTTTGAGCTGATGTGATTTTAGGCCATAACTTTTTACAAAATCATTCTGTGCTCGAGATGGCTTTTGGAGGAGATAGACCTCCCCTTAGAATATGTGAATTAGCTGCCGTCAAAGTTCCGGCTCTATCTCTCTTCAGTAATTTAGCACCAGACTGCAAGCCAATTGCTGCAAAATCCAGACGCTATTCTGAGGCTGACAAGTTGTTTATTGAATCTGAGACCGCTCGGATGCTACGTGAAGAGATAATTAGACCCAGTCATTCTCCATGGAGAGCCCAGGTATTAGTAAATAAAGGAGAACATCACAAGAAAAGAATGGTTGTAGATTATTCACAAACAATCAACCGATTCACGGGGCTGGATGCCTACCCCTTACCACATATAGATGAGATTGGGAATAATGTTGCCAGATTAAAAGTATACAGCACGCTAGACTCGAGAAGTGCTTACCATCAAGTGGGTTTAACAGAGGAAAAAAACCCTATACAGCCTTTGAATATATATTGTGTGTGTGTGTTTGTGTGTGTGTGTGTGTGTGTGTGTGTGTGTGTGTGTGTGTGTGTGTGTGTGTGTGTGTGTGTGTGTGTGTGTGTGTGTGGTGGAAGAATTTGACAGGAAGAATTTGACAGGAAGAAAGAGACAGGAAGAAAGAGACAGGAAGAAAGTGACAGGAAGAAAGAGACAGGAAGAAAGAGACAGGAAGAAAGTGACAGGAAGAAAGAGACAGGAAGGAAGAGACAGGAAGAAAGAGAGAGGAAGAAAGAGACAGGAAGGAAGAGACAGGAAGAAAGAGACAGGAAGAAAGAGACAGGAAGGAAGTGACAGGAAGAAAGAGACAGGAAGAAAGTGACAGAAAGAAAGAGACAGGAAGAAAGAGACAGGAAGAAAGAGACAGGAAGGAAGAGACAGGAAGAAAGAGACAGGAAGAAAGAGACAGGAAGGAAGAGACAGGAAGAAAGAGACAGGAAGGAAGTGACAGGAAGAAAGAGACAGGAAGGAAGAGACAGGAAGGAAGAGACAGGAAGGAAGAGACAGGAAGGAAGAGACAGGAAGGAAGAGACAGGAAGAAAGTGACAGGAAGAAAGTGACAGGAAGAAAGTGACAGGAAGAAAGAGACAGGAAGAAAGAGACAGGAAGAAAGTGACAGGAAGGAAGAGACAGGAAGAAAGTGGCAGGAAGAAAGAGACAGGAAGAAAGAGACAGGAAGAAAGTGACAGGAAGAAAGAGACAGGAAGGAAGAGACAGGAAGAAAGAGACAGGAAGAAAGAGACAGGAAGGAAGAGACAGGAAGGAAGAGACAGGAAGGAAGAGACAGGAAGGAAGAGACAGGAAGGAAGAGACAGGAAGAAAGTGACAGGAAGAAAGTGACAGGAAGAAAGTGACATGAAGAAAGAGACAGGAAGAAAGAGACAGGAAGGAAGAGACAGGAAGAAAGTGACAGGAAGAAAGTGACAGGAAGAAAGTGACAGGAAGAAAGAGACAGGAAGAAAGTGACAGGAAGAAAGTGACAGGAAGAAAGTGACAGGAAGAAAGAGACAGGAAGAAAGTGACAGGAAGAAAGAGACAGGAAGAAAGAGACAGGAAGGAAGAGACAGGAAGAAAGAGACAGGAAGGAAGAGACAGAAAGAAAGAGACAGGAAGAAAGTGAGAGGAAGATTGAGACAGGAAGGAAGAGACAGGAATAAAGAGACAGGAAGAAAGTGACAGGAAGAAAGTGACAGGAAGAAAGTGACAGGAAGAAAGAGACAGGAAGAAAGTGACAGGAAGAAAGAGACAGGAAGGAAGAGACAGGAAGAAAGAGACAGGAAGGAAGAGACAGGAAGAAAGAGACAGGAAGGAAGAGACAGGAAGACAGAGACAGGAAGAAAGTGACAGGAAGAATGAAAGAAGTGTTATCTTGTTATCTTGAGTTATCTTGAGATGATTTCGGGGCTTTTAGTGTCCCCGCGGCCCAGTCCTCGACCAGGCCTCCACCCCCAGGAAGCAGCCCGTGACAGCAGACTAACACCCAGGTACCTATTTTACTGCTAGGTAACAGGGGCATAGGGTGAAAGAAACTCTGTCCATTGTTTCTCGCCGGCGCCTGGGATCGAACCCAGGACCACAGGATCACAAGTCCAGCGTGCTGTCCGCTCGGCCTGACCGGCTCCCTAATAAGTGAAGGATAGTGTGAAGAAAATTGAGCATATGAGATTGAAAGTAACCCATTCTAACTCTCCACCTAACAACTGTTCTCTAACCGATCCTTCCTAACCTAACCTAACCACTTGGACTGATCCACAGAGCTCTCGTCTCCCTTTATGCAGGTCCATTAATCCCTACGATCCAAGTGGTCGGAGTCCATCCCTTCCCCCACTCCCGGTCCTATCCCAAATCCTTATCCTCACATCCCAACCGAGTGAGTATGGCAGCTTGGAACTGGGAAATTATGAGGAGACAGCTCCAAGCCATTACGACTATATAACACTGGGAAGGGATCATGATAAGGATTTGGGATGGGACATGGGGGAAAGGAATGGTGCCCAACTACTTGGACGGTCGGGGATTGAACGCCAACCTGCATGAGGCCAGACCATCGCTCTGTATATCAGTTCAAGTGGTTAGGTTAGGTAAGGAACGTTAGGTTGGAGGACTTGTTGTTATCTGGAGAGTTTTCGTTTCTTTCAATCCAAGTAGTTCAATTTTCTCTCCACTACCCTTGAAGAAAAAGAGTGCCAAATTCTTCCTGTGTTTTGTTCCTTCAGCTCCGTGAGGAACGCTGCGAGGGAAATTTGGTTCCGACCTGGTGACGGCCCTACCACTCAGGTGCTCCTTGGTCAGGCTCCCTTCACAGGCGGACGAACACCACGCTCAGCTCCACGCTCAGCTCCACACTCAGCTCCCCACTCAGCTCCCCACTCAGCTCCCCACTCAGCTCCACACTCAGCTCCACACTCAGCTCCACGCTCAGCTCCACACTCAGCTCCCCACTCAGCTCCACACTCAGTTCCCCACTCAGCTCCACACTCAGCTCCACACTCAGCTCCACACTCAGCTCCCCACTCAGCTCCCCACTCAGCTCCACACTCAGCTCCACGCTCAGCTCCACACTCAGCTCCCCACTCAGCTTCACACTCAGCTCCCCACTCAGCTCCACACTCAGCTCCACGCTCAGCTCCACACTCAGCTCCACACTCAGCTCCCCACTCAGCTCCACACTCAGCTCCACACTCAGCTCCACATTCAGCTCCACACTCAGCTCCCCACTCAGCTCCCCACTCAGCTCCACACTCAGCTCCCCACTCAGCTCCCCACTCAGCTCCACACTCAGCTCCACACTCAGCTCCACACTCAGCTCCACACTCAGCTCCACACTCAGCTCCCCACTCAGCTCCACACTCAGCTCCACACTCAGCTCCCCACTCAGCTCCACACTCAGCTCCACACTCAGCTCCACACTCAGCTCCACACTCACACAGGGATCCCAGGGAGGACGGGACGGGGTCTGCGCCATGGAGCAGCCAGTCTGCTGGTTCCACTTGTTTATGTTCTGTGACTCACCTGACCGCCTGAGTACTTTGACGGGCCTACTGTCTAACCTTCTCTGGCTCACACCTCAAATAAATTTTCGAAGTTTGCCTATCCATTACTGAGAGCTAGTTTCATCTCAGAAATATACTCCAGGCATTTTGCAACATCAAACCAGGAGTAGCCGGAGACGTTGAACACACAGCCTTTCTTCAGGTAACCTGCTTGAACCCCAAATCGCCCTTCAATGGCCTTTATCGTTCGTCCCCCTGCGCCAATCATGTGCTTGACGTACGCCTGAGGAAATTTCACCGTTCCAGAATACCGTTTTTGGCCTTTTTCGGTGAAAACCTCTTTTATGTTGAACAAGCTAGTGTTCGTTTCAGTTACATCCGTGTCGATGCAAGTATTTTGATAGGGTTGTTTGACGGGGGCGCTGTAGTTACCAAAACTGGGTTTGGAGGTGGAAGGCAAGTCACGGGGACGAAGGGAGGGAAAGTCTGAAGAGACAGAGGGATATTTTGCAGTAGAGGCTGCGGAGGTGGCCCCTTGGAAAGGCTTAGAGGTGCCACTCTGACGTGGCATAGAGGCGCTGGAGGGTGAGGTCACTGAGGGGTTGTTGACTGTAACCGGTTTTGGGGTTTGAGTCGTAAAGGAGGAGACCGATTCACGGTGGAACAAAACCTTTGGGCAGGAGAGATCCGTGGGTTCATCAGTCGTAGCGTCGGACTCGCCTAAGCAATCCCACTTGTTGTAGGTCTCATAATCTCCTGTAGACTGGTTGTACTCAGTAGACTCGTCTACCTCAGTGGCGCAGGATAACGGTTTTGAATCTACGTCGTCATACTCAGTAGACTCGTTTACCTCAGTGGCCCAGGATAACAGTTTTGAATCTACGTCGTCATACTCAGTAGACTCGTCTACCTCAGTGGCCCAGGATAACGGTTTTGAATCTACGTCATCATACTCAGTAGACTCCTCTACCTCAGTGGCCCAGGATAACGGTTTTGAATCTACGTCATCATACTCAGTAGACTCTTCTACCTCAGTGGCCTAGGATAACGGTTTAGAATCTACTTGATCGAAAACAAAATCATCCTCATCATCCTGCGAGGTTTCCTCAACGCTCATGGGTGTTTACGCATCATCCTGCGAGGTTTCCTCAACGCTCATGGGCGTTTATGTATCATCCTGCGAGGTTTCCTCAACGCTCATGGGCGTTTACGTATCATCCTGCGAGGTTTCTTCAACGCTCAGGGCGTTTACGTATCATCCTGCGAGGTTTCCTCAACGCTCATGGGCGTTTACGTATTATCCTGCGAGGTTTCCTCAACGCTCATGGGCGTTTACGTATCATCCTGCGAGGTTTCCTCAACGCTCATGGGCGTTTACGTATCATCCTGCGAGGTTTCCTCAACGCTCATGGGCGTTTACGTATCATCCTGCGAGGTTTCTTCAACGCTCATGGGTGTTTACGTATCATCCTGCGAGGTTTCCTCAACGCTCATGGGCGTTTACGTATCATCCTGCGAGGTTTCTTCAACGCTCATGGGCGTTTACGTATCATCCTGCGAGGTTTCTTCAACGCTCATGGGTGTTTACGTATCATCCTGCGAGGTTTCCTCAACGCTCATGGGTGTTTACGTATCATCCTGCGAGGTTTCCTCAACGCTCATGGGTGTTTACGCATCATCCTGCTAGGTTTCCTCAACGCTCATGGGTGTTTACGTATCATCCTGCGAGGTTTCCTCAACGCTCATGGGTGTTTACGCATCATCGTGCGAGGTTTCTTCAACGCCCATGAATGTTAACTTATTCTCCGTGGATTCGTCCTCTTCCTTCATTATTGTCTTAACCTACTCAAACCAGTCAGTCTTGAACAGACGTAGTATTTTCTTAAATTTTGCCTCCAATGATTACTAAATAATTAAACACAGCACAGCTGCCACCAGCAACAGCTTTTACGAGTCTATATAAGTACCTGGGCTCTATGTAGGAA
>NC_091185.1:18285429-18365429 GCF_040958095.1 Procambarus clarkii
GGAAACAATAAGCTATTAGATGAGGGGAAACAGACAGAAAATCCCCAAGAGACCAAGAATTTAACAATGGAATGAACATCGCAATTGGATGCCACATTTTCGTAAATGGCGACGAAGACCTGAGAATGTCCACAGTGATGGGAGTTGCCATGACACCAGCCACTTCGAATGAAGTAGCAAATTGCACTGCAGGAAATGAAAAGAGCTGTTGTCATAGTTTTTATTAAGGAACAAGAAGGCTCCATTAAGGATGAGTGGACAGCTAAAGGTAGACCTGCAGTGATGGAGATCCTGAAGGGGGGTACAGATGGAGGTGGACCTGTAAAGAATGACGTAACGTAAAGGGTTTCAGAAGGTTGGTACAACAATGACAGAGATCGATTGCTAAAGTATTCACGAATTACGCCACAACAGAGGAAAATGTATTACAGAAAACAAACTGTAAAATATATTGAAATACAAAACAATCTTCCTTTAGAGTTTAGAGGGACACATTCACACATACAAATACATATGCACATTCGTAACCCAACTATATAAATACTTGACACTAACCAGAACAAGCCACGTTTAAACTTACTGGTGTGCTAGTAGGAGGCATATGATGGATCCATTCTACACTTACTGTTGAGGTTAAAGAAGACGTATGAGGATCCTTACTACATTTACTGTTGTGGTTGGAGGGGGAGCGTGATGGTGACTCACTACTCATACTGTTGTGGTTGAAGGAGGAGCATGATGTGTCCTTACTACACTTACTGTTGTGGTTGAAGGAGGCACATGATGGATCCTTTCCAAATTTACTGTTGTGGTTGAATGAGGCACATGATGGATCCTTATTACATTTACTGTTGTGGTTGAAAGATCACATGATGTATCCTAACTACACTTACTGTTGTGGTAAAAGTAGGAACATATTGGATACTTACTGCACTAACCTTTGTGGTTGAAGGAGGTTATGAAGGATCCTTACTACACTTACTGTTAAGGTATGTTACGGTATTAACACCGTTGCTGGAGTTGGGAGTGGCGATTTCGGCGCCATCTAGGGACCTGCACTCCAACTTCAAGGTGAGACGCAGAGAACGTCATCTGATGACGGTACTCACCTAGTTGTTCTTGCGGGGCTTAAGCATTGGCTCTTTGGTTCGGCCTCTCAACTGTCAATCAACTGGTGTACAGATTCCTGAGCCTACTGGGCTCTATCATATCTTCATTTAAAACTGTGTATGGAGTCAGCCTCCATCACATCACTTCCTAATGCATTCCATCTGTTAACTATTCTGACACTGAACAAATTCATTCTAATGACTCTGTAGTTCATTTAGGTACTAGGTTTCCACCTGTGTCCCCCTGTTCGTGTTTCACCCGTACTAAAGAGTTTGTCTTTGTCCACACTATCAATTCCCCTGAGAATTTTGTAGGTGGTTATTATGTCTCCTCTTACTCATCTGTTTTCCAGGCCGTCAGGTTCAGCTCCTTGAGCCTTTCCTCGTAGCTCAAACCTCTCAGGTCCGGGACGAATTTGGTGGTATACCACTGAATCTTCTCTAACTCTGTCTTGTGTTTAACTAGGTATGGACTCCAGGCTGGAGCTGCATATTCCATGATTGGTCTGACATAGGTTGTATACAGGGTCCTGTACGATTCCTTACTCACGTTTCTGAAGGCAGTTCTTATGTTGGCCAACCTAGTATATGCCGCTGATGATATCCTTTTGATGTGGGCCTCTGGAGAAAGGTTCGGTGTCAACTCCCCAGATTTTTCTCTCTATTTGACTCCTACAGCATTTCACCTCCCAGATGGTACCTTGTGTTCAGCCTTCTGCTTCCTTCGCCTAATTTTATTACTTTACACTTTCTTGCTTTGAACTTTAATAGCCATTTTCCAGACCATTTCTCCAATTTGTCCAAGTCGTCCTGTAGTCTCTGTCTATCACCATCTGTCTTGATCCTTCTCATAAATTTTGCATCATCAGCAAACATTGAGGGGAAGGAGACTATACCCTCTAGAAGATCGTTTACATATATTAGAAATAGGGTGGGTCGAAGTACAGAGTCCTGTGAGACTCTACAAGTGACATCTTGCCACTCTGATGTGGCAAGATGTCACAGTTACTCGATGTTTCCTGTTGCTCAGATACTCCCTTATCCACTGGAGTACCTTACCTTTAATTCCTGCCTTTTGCTCCAATTTTTGTAACAGCCTTTTCTGGGGTACTGTATCAAAGACTTTCTGACAGTCCAAGAAAATGCAGTCTGCTTACCCTTCTCTTTCTTGCCGAATTTTTGTTGCTTGGTCATAAAATTCTATTAAACCTGTGAGGCACGATTTACCATCTTTGAACCCATGCTGGTGGTGTGTTACAAAGTTATTTCCCTCCAGATGCTCTACAGTGGTGTGGCGTCGGTGAATGCCTCTAGTTTCTTCTGTTGCTCCTGTTTGTCCTGTTAATGGCTCCATACCTAAGTTTGGAGGTGAGGTGAGGGCATTTACAATTTCAGTTCCCTGGTGGAAAGGTGTTATCCTAAGATCACCCAGTACACTATCTGTCTAGTTAGTGACGTTTATGTTCATACAGGTGACGTGAGGAGGCAATTGTGCTGAGGATGGCAGGTTACCTTGGGCAGTCAAGAACTCCTGACTTGGTCCTGTGAGAGGACAAAGTGGCCGCCGTCGGTTGTAGCTGTGTGTTAGCTATTGGACTTATGAAGTGTTGTATGGATCGACATACCCGGGATTTGGCCAAGAGGAGTTACGAGACGACAGTAGTGTTCGTCTGCTGAGAAGTGCTGCCAGTTGGTTGCTAGAAACTTCTGTCAGGGTGTTAGCTACCCCTGTACAGGATTATTTGAGATCCCTGTCAGCTTGTTGTTGAATCCATCTGCCAGTGTGTTTCTGGAGAGCGGATGTGGGGTATTGGGACATCGAGATGATTCGGTGTGTGGACTGGCCCTTGTTAAGGAAGGTGAACTCACCGGTGATTACCATTGAGCGTGGACGACGTGTACTTGAAGGTAGTGGACACATCGGGATTTGAAGAACACTGCAGATCTATTGAGTGTCCTGGGTGAAAGCAGCACAGTGTACATATGTGTAGTTACACTTCTATGGATAATATATTGGTGAAGGTGTAATTGCGTATTGTTTATCTCCCCCTTTATTCCTTGCACTGGTACTTGCTACCGCCAGTCCTTGAAAACTTACCATTGACCTGGGGTAGGATCATAGAAGAAGAGGTTTTAAGACATGTTAACAGAAAGAACCCGGTTACTGGCTCAAGCTGTCCGTAACAAGGTAGAAGTAGCAACATAATGGGTCCCAACTACACTTACTGTTGTGTTTGAAGGAGGCATATGATGGATACTAACTACACTTAGAGTGTGATCGAAGGAGCATAATAATGGATCCTTACTACACTTACTCTTGTGGTTGAAGGAGTCGCATGATGGATCCTTACTTCACTTACTGTTGTGGCTGAAGAAGGCATATGATGGATTCTCTCTACCCTTACTGTTCTGGTGGAATGAGGCGCATGCTGTATCCTTAATGCACTTACTGTTGTGGTTGAAGGAGGCACATGACGGATCCTTACTACATGCTGTGGCACAGATGATCTCTGTCCGTTTGTTGCTGAGATAGACATTGCTGCTCTTCATATAGCGCATATTGGGACCTATGTGAGAGAGCAGATATACAGTTAATATGTGTAATAGGCTGTCCCTCAAATTGCTGTTGGACGTAACATCAAACTAATAAAGGTTATTGAGTCTAGACGATCTTCCCATTGTCTGACATATAGGCGTCTTTTCAAGTGTATTGGATCAAAATAATGCATTAAAAGAGAAGAGACCAAATCTGAGACTCACTTGTAACCAATGTATCCCCCCCTGACTTAAATAGGTCGCACAGTAAACCAATTTGGGAACAGAAAAGTTACATCAATATTCAGTAAAGTGTTAATCATAGAGACTTTATCCTCAAAGGAACAGATTGGGCATTACAAACAGGTAACTCAGGGGCGGAATAATTCCTGGAAGTTGTCGAAGATTGCTGCCTGAAGCACTTGGTAACTGAGCTCACCAAAAGCAAAAACAAAAATTCATGATTTGGATCTAGTAAACAAATAATGATTATATTCCTATATAGAAATAGACAACTAAATGGGTAATTGTGATCACGAAGAAATTAGAGTTAGCAATAATTGAATAAATTACTTTTTAAAAAGTTCTGCTAGACTGTTCGATTACCGTGAAGCTGATTGTAAAGGTATCGATAGCGGGAAGTGTGCACATCTGAGCATGGGAGGTGGACTGTGCACACCTGAGCATTGGAGGTGGACTGTGCTCACCTGAGCATGGGAGGTGGACTGTGCACATCTGAGCATTGGAGGTGGACTGTGCTCACCTGAGCATGGAAGGTGGACTGTGCACACCTGAGCAAGGAAGGTGGACTGTGCACACCTGAGCATGGGAGGTGGACTGTGCACACCTCAGCATGGGAGGTGGACTGTGCACACCTGAGCATGGGAGGTGGACTGTGCACACCTGAGCATGGAAGGTGGACTGTGCACACCTCAGCATGGGAGGAGGACTGTACACACCTCAGCATGGGAGGTGGACTGTACACACCTCAGCATGGGAGGTGGACTGTGCACACCTCAGCATGGGAGGTGGACTGTGCACACTTCAGCATGGGAGGTGGACTGTGCACACTTCAGCATGGGAGGAGGACTGTACACACCTCAGCATGGGAGGAGGACTGTGCACACCTCAGCATGGGAGGAGGACTGTGCACACCTCAGCATGGGAGGAGGACTGTGCACACCTGAGCATGGAAGGTGGACTGTGCACACCTCAGCATGGGAGGAGGACTGTACACACCTCAGCATGGGAGGAGAACTGTACACTCCTCAGCATGGGAGGTGGACTGTGCACACTTCAGCATGGGAGGAGGACTGTACACACCTCAGCATGGGAGGTGGACTGTACACACCTCAGCATGGGAGGAGGACTGTACACACCTCAGCATGGGAGGTGGACTGTTCACACCTCAGCATGGGAGGTGGACTGTGCACACCTGAGCATGGGAGGTGGACTGTGCACACCTCAGCATGGGAGGAGGACTGTGCACACCTCAGCATGGGAGGAGGACTGTTCACACCTCAGCATGGGAGGAGGACTGTTCACACCTCAGCATGGGAGGAGGACTGTGCACACCTCATCATGGGAGGAGGACTGTACACCCCTCAGCATGGGAGGAGGACTGTACACACCTCAGCATGGGAGGTGGACTGTACACACCTCAGCATGGGAGGTGGACTGTACACACCTCAGCATGGAAGGTGGACTGTTCACACCTCAGCATGGGAGGTGGACTGTACACACCTCAGCATGGGAGGTGGACTGTACACACCTCAGCATGGGAGGAGGACTGTACACACCTCAGCATGGGAGGTGGACTGTACACACCTCAGCATGGGAGGTGGACTGTACACACCTCAGCATGGGAGGTGGACTGTTCACACCTCAGCATGGGAGGTGGACTGTACACACCTCAGCATGGGAGGTGGACTGTACACACCTCAGCATGGGAGGTGGACTGTACACACCTCAGCATGGGAGGTGGACTGTACACACCTCAGCATGGGAGGTGGACTGTACACACCTCAGCATGGGAGGTGGACTGTACACACCTCAGCATGGGAGGTGGACTGTACACACCTCAGCATGGGAGGTGGACTGTGCACACCTCAGCATGGGAGGTGGACTGTGCATGTGGGGTATATCCTAGCAGGCATTAATGTGTTTTTATTTTATTTATTTATTGATTTTATAATTTATTTTAATTGTTTATAATAAATTTATTTAAATTATTTATAATGAATTTATTTAAATTATTTATATTGAATTTGTTTTAATTATTTATTTTGAATTTATTTTAATATATATTTTTATTGCTTCAAATAGTGAACTACATTTTATTATTTAACCTGCTAGGTTTTACCTGAACACAAGTAGGGGGGGTGTTACGTACTCCTAGCAGAATACGTATATAAATTTAAAATAAATTTTATTTTATTTTATCATTGCATGTATATGTACACACATTGTGTTTTTGGGTAAATTGTCGTATGGTGTGGCAGCGTCAGTGGACAGGAGCGCGGTTGCCTTTGCACACGTCTATTACCTGATTGATACGGGAAAGCTGGACCTGTTCAGTTTGAGAGTTCCAGATGTCACTTTTATTTAGTTAGGAAATTGTTTATATACTGTAATTAAACAGGTGTCATTATACTTATATATTTTGTAAGTAACTATTATCTATAATTTGCATTCTTGTGTGTTTTGAGAAAAAGTGGTTGTTCAATTAGTTTTAAATATTAAAAAGTCCTTAGTTTCCATCCCTCATCCTGGGATGAGGCAGACGGGAGGTGAGAATGTGGGTGGCGACAGAGCGAGAGTTCAGTAGCTTCGGGGAACCAGGAGGAGTAACATGTGGGAGATAAGTCTGTTATTTCTTGTTGTGCCATAGTTTACTATTATATATTACGTGCAATGACAATACTTTCATTTATTGTATAAGTTAACTTAACCATCTGTGTTTTTATATTATACTGTCTTGAATATATATCTATATAATATTTTGTATCTATTCTTCAGTCCTAAAGGAAGAGTTTTATTTATGTGCTCATTACTTATCAAGGGGTTATACTGGTGACGCGCTTTAGAGAGCAGCAGTGGTATCCCTAGACGTAATTAAAGCTTGGCTGCTGTAGGGTCACGAGCCGTAACGAACGATAGGTAACAAAGAGTTATGGGGGCCTGTCCGGGAGATATTGTTCCCACTTAACCTTAATTATGCTAATCTAACCTTGCCTTCCTAGGTAACATTGTGTCAAGTGTCTGTGTGTTTCTTAAGAACTATTCCATGTGCCAAGCAAGCCTTCCTGTGTGTCAAGTAACAACGTTTCACGATTTTGAGGTAAGTCATCCTATATATTTTGTTTGTGCAGTGAGGCCAAGCGAATTTTCAGTGTGGTGACAAATTTACAGTGAAGTGTAGTGCAGTGCCATTGTTTTTAATTATTTTTGTGAATCAAGTGCCAAGTGTTAGTAACGATGGAGGAGAAAGTTGCAGCGTTGGTGGCTCACCCAGACTTTGAAAGGATTCAGAGCCTTAAAAAGACTGAGTTAATACAAATGGCAAATCAGTTGGATTTGACCGCCAACAATAGAATGGTTAAAGCCCAAATATTGAAAGTCATTGTGACACATTTTGTTGAGAATGGAGAGTTAGATGAAGAAATTCTAGAAGAGTTTAAAGAGGAGTCGAGTGATCAGATGACGTTAAAGCGTCTTGAGTTAGAAGCGCAAATAGCCAATGCTAAGCTTGAAGCTCAAAAAGAACAGAGAATATTAGAGGCTGAAGCTCGTCAAAGAGAGATTGAAGCTCAACAGCAACAGCAAATATTAGAGGCTGAAGCTCAGCAAAGGGAGCTTGAGACTAGACGTTTAGAAATTGAGGCACAGTTGCAAATAGAAGCCACAAAAAGGCAACAATTAGAGATTCAACAACAAATGGCTGACACTAACTTCAGGCTTGAAACACAGCGTATGGCAGCTGGGCATGGAAATACTAGTAATGTTTCAATAAATAGTGATAATAATCCCATCAGGACGCATAAGTATATAGAGTTGCCCAAGTTCAATGAGGAGGATCCTGAGGTTTTCTTTGCACATTTTTATAAAATTGCCATCAGTATGAACTGGCCAAGGGATCAGTGGGTAGCCATTATGCAGTCTCAATTTAAGGGGCGTAGTCAGGAGGTTTTCACATCCCTACCTGACGCTCATAGCTTTGATTACGAATTTGTAAAGAAAAGCATCTTAAATGCTTATCAGCTAAACCCAGAGGCACACAGGCAAAAGTTTAGAAATCTAAGGAGGATAAGGGATCAGACAATAGCAGATTTTACTCGTCAGAAGACGAATTTTTGTAACAGATGGTTAAAGTCACTTTCAGTCACTGATTTTGATGCTTTAAAGAATCTTCTTATAATGGAAGAAGTATTGTCATGTCTCCCAGACCAGTTGTCTACTTTTATGGCAGAACAAAAGAATGTAACAGACATTTATGAGCTGTCAAAGCTCGCGGATGAGCATGAGTTGTTGACTAAGGCCCAGTTTACGGCCACTTCACCTAAGTCTAGTCGTAGAGTAAATTATAATGCTCACCGAACTCCTTATCAGAATCCATCCAGTCCTAGTACTCCAGTTACTCCCATGAGCTCTTCTCTTACAAAACCTAATCCTGCTACTTCCTTGTCAGGAATGTCAAATAATAATAAGGTTATTTCTAAACCTACAGTTGGTTCTACCAGTGTATCCACTGTAAGGTCCTGTTCCCATTGTAAGAGAAAAGGCCATGGAATTCATTCATGTTTTATATTGCACCCTGAGTTACGACCAACTGGTCTCATTTATTGCAGAGGTGTGCAAAATAAACTTACTAATAAACATGTAACTGTAAACCCCAATTGGGTGAAACAGTATTCACCATATATGTCTTCAGGTGAAGTTTTGTGTATTAATGGGAAGTGGAAGCCAGTGGTTATTCTTCGTGATACAGGTGCTTCCCAAACCATAATTTCATCCAGTATTCTTTCTGATGTTGAAAAGAGAGATACTGGAAAGTTTGTTGTTCTTCAGAGTGTTGCAGGATGTAAAACTGTACCTCTAATAGACATTAATTTCAGATCCACCATTACACCAAGTTTATGCACTGTGGGTGTTAGTACACAGTTGCCCATCCCAGGTGTGGATGTTATATTGGGTAATGATGTGGCCATAAATCATGTTGTGGGTGAGAATGATCCCCGTTTGTGTAAACAGCCAGTTGCAGACCATGTTTATTCTGCCTGTGCTGAAGTTAGTTCTATGAATGAACCTGTTGTAGAAGATGGTTTTGTCCATTCTACCTGTGCTGATGTCAGTACTATTATAAATCCAGTTGTCAGTTCTGATGTTGTTACTCAAGCATTTGTTCCAGTAACCAGTACCCCTTCAGTGGAGAAGTGGGATGTGGTTGTTCCAGATTCCTGTGTGGCCGATTTAGTTGTTGAGAGTAAGCCTGATACTATGACTCTGCTTTATTCCAATAAATTGGGAAAGGATGTCCATGTACAATTGTCTTGCCCGCTCACTACGAACGTTGTGCCAGGAGTTGAGAGAAACTTAAAAGCCACGACTCTGTATTCCAGCCAAGTGAATGGTTTAGGACAAGATGTCGGGTTGGCAGAAGTATTCCCGCTCACTCCAAGTTTAGAATCAGTTGTCGAGAGTAAGTCTGTTGTAGAGGCCCCGCCTCACCCTAGTCAAGGTGATATAATAGGGGAGGAGGTCAAATTACCTGTTACTTGCCCGCTCGTTTCAGATTCCTTTCATTTATGTGCATTGAGTAGAACTGACCCTAAGATTTCAGAGAGAAGCAAGGAGACAGTCTGTACTGTAGATCCAGTTTTGGAGAGTGTGGGAAAGCAGCCAGAGGATCAGCTTCTGTTGAGTAGATGGAGACCCATTGAGCCTCCCTCTTCAGTTGTCTGTGAGGATGTGACCCAGCTTGGTAGTGATATTATTGATTGTGAGCAGACAGTACTCCAAGCAGCTCCAGAAGTCATGGGAGGAAATTTTGGTAAAATCATTAAGAGTGGTAAAGTAGCATTTGGATCTAAGTTGCAGAGTTGTGATTCTTATTCTATGTGGAGTAAGTATTTCTCATTGTGTACATTGAGTCAGAGTGTGTGTAGGATGTTGAAATCTACTTTTATTCTGCAGGAGCCATTTTCTTGTGAAGTAATGGACTGTGGGACATCTTTGTCAAGCCTTGTGGTTGAGCAGAGAGAGTTTACTCAAGTAGGTTGTGCATCCAGTTCTGAGGAAGTGGTGAGTTATGCTAGAGCAGTGTCTCTATATTCAGATCCAGTTAATTTTGATGCACGAGTGATGAAAGTGTATGTTCCACTCAAGTGTGGTGTTGACTTTCAGAGTCATATTGGAGTTGATTTTCAGAATCATATTGTGGGTGAAGGATTAAATCATACTGGGGAGCAGATGTTTGAGGCTCCAGGTGTGCAATTCAAGTTGGGGGATAAGGTTATCCTACCTAGAGTTAATCATTGTGAAGGGTTTCAGATTGTCCTTGGGTGTTTCCCAGGAAATCTGCTGTTCATCTTCAAGATGTTAAGATCCTTAAACCTCTTGGTTGATTGTTTGTCATCAGACGTAAATCACTTGGGAAGTGATGGTGAGGGTTGTAAAGTTTTCGGCATGTTTTATTTAGTCTTTTGGAAGACTAGACGGTTGATGAACGTGTGTGTTGTGTTCAAGTTCACCATCAGGGGGTGTGAACTTGTCTTCGGAGTTATGAGTGAGATATGGTGCCTAGGCATATGCCTGTTTTCCTTCACTGATCGTTATGACAGAGTTATGAGGAAATTGATTTCTGTGTTCCTTATGGATCATCTGAGTCAGTTCGATCAGGTAGTCTTTGCACTTATCTTGGGATGTATTTCTTGGTTTGAAGGTCAAAGTTTTGCTAAGTCGGTGTCTTGTGTTTCGGAAGGTTCTATGAATGGGAAAGTCTTATGCATAATTGTGAGATTTAATGCTAATTTCTCTAATTTTAGTATCCATTGGGCGAGAGTATGTGTTCCACAGAGGATCAAGAGTGATGAAGAGCAGATGTCTGTGTCAGAGCATACCCAGGAGAAGTCCCAAATCTACTCAACATCCAGTCAGCTTCAATTGAGCAGTTCAGCTCCAGAAAAAGGGAGTAATGGAAAATGGAGTCTGTCTTGGAAAAATTCACCATGTGGAAAAGGATTCACATGGAAAAATGAAACTGATCTTGGAGAAATAGTAGAAACATATGAAAAGCAAAATTGCCATGATAACTGTGTGACTGCAGCTACCTTTATTGACAATTCTATTCATGCTACTAATGATACTGTTGTAGATAGGAGTGTGAAATATGATCTGAAACAAAGTGAAATAAATGAGATAGTACCTTGGAGAGATAAATTTGCATACTCCAGTGACACATATGTAGAACATAGTCATAAGACTGAAATTTCTGAGTTTCCTGTATTTGGAGTGTTTTCATATTTGTCCAGAAATGTGTTCTTATTACTTATACATGTTTGGTGTAATTAATACCATAAATCTCAAGTGTCATACATTTTACTTTGAAAAAATGCCATTGATCTTCAATCTATTGCATTTTTTTTCTTGGAGGTGGAAGTGTTACGTACTCCTAGCAGAATACGTATATAAATTTAAAATAAATTTTATTTTATTTTATCATTGCATGTATATGTACACACATTGTGTTTTTGGGTAAATTGTCGTATGGTGTGGCAGCATCAGTGGACAGGAGCGCGGTTGCCTTTGCACACGTCTATTACCTGATTGATACGGGAAAGCTGGACCTGTTCAGTTTGAGAGTTCCAGATGTCACTTTTATTTAGTTAGGAAATTGTTTATATACTGTAATTAAACAGTTGTCATTATACTTATATATTTTGTAAGTAACTATTATCTATAATTTGCATTCTTGTGTGTTTTGAGAACAAGTGGTTGTTCAATTAGTTTTAAATATTAAAAAGTCCTTAGTTTCCATCCCTCATCCTGGGATGAGGCAGACGGGAGGTGAGAATGTGGGTGGCGACAGAGCGAGAGTTCAGTACCTTCGGGGAACCAGGAGGAGTAACATGTGGGAGATAAGTCTGTTATTTCTTGTTGTGCCATAGTTTACTATTATATATTACGTGCAATGACAATACTTTCATTTATTGTATAAGTTAACTTAACCATCTGTGTTTTTATATTATACTGTCTTGAATATATATCTATATAATATTTTGTATCTATTCTTCAGTCCTAAAGGAAGAGTTTTATTTATGTGCTCATTACTTATCAAGGGGTTATACTGGTGACGCGCTTTAGAGAGCAGCAGTGGTATCCCTAGACGTAATTAAAGCTTGGCTGCTGTAGGGTCACGAGCCGTAACGAACGATAGGTAACAGGGGGGGGGGGTAAAATGTATATAGATTATACCATAATTGGTGTTTATAAATAAGCTATATTCATGTACTGTTAATGTTACATCGTTTATACCACATATGGTGGTATAAATAGTCTACAATATAATGTTAGTTCTACAGCGTTATAACTATGTTTGTATAACTGTGAAATTTTAACTTTTTAAAGTAGTTATGGCCTGTATTGGCAGTGTGAGAACTGTTATTTCAACATCTGTGTTTAGTTGGCCACATGTGGTCCAGGTCCAGGTCCTGGCCCATGTAATAGCGGCTGACACTCTTGGTTAATGGCGTCTGGCTCTGTAATGGAGGTTGTTGGGGCAGCCAGAGCATGCAAGATGTCACAGGTTATGTATGAGTCAAGCTCTACTGATGTCCCATAGATCACAAGCTTACCTGTCAATAAATTGGGCTGTTACAATTGCTCAATTAACCTATAAAGTGCAGGTGTGACACATGAATGTCACACCTGCATTAGTGTATTGTATTAGTGTAGTGTATTAGTGTATTAGTGAATGTCAGCAAGGCGGACAGCCCGCCTTCTTTCATACCTCTCACTGTATTTCCCACTTCTAAACTTCCCTTCACCTATGCCTCTCCTCCCTCTTTACTAAAAAAAAAAAGTGTATTGTAGTAGTGAAGCTTACTTGTGGTGGGGTGATGTCCCACTGCATAACTGCCATACCTATCTTAATATTTGATGGCTAAAATCTTATTACAAATAATTGGTATAGACAGATACTCTTCCTGTTATTGATGTAGAAATTGTTGTGGCCATACACTGTTGGGGGGATAAAATTATCAATCTTTTGTGCTGAGTGTTGCTAAACCTCAAGGTTTGTGTCTCGGATGGGCTGCGGGATCCGTATGGAGGGCAGTAACACTCCTGGTTGCAATTCTTTTGACCATATAATGCCACAATCGACTAAGGCGCATCTGGGATCATCCCGAATGTAGGTTCGAACCAATCATCATTGCCTTTGTGGATCTGATCATTTGATGTATCAGGCTATTGTGATTTCTGTGTGTAATGCCCTGGTTGTGTGGATGATCAGAGACTATTCTGCCTATTGGCTACTCTGAGCATGGACAATCACTATCCACCAGAACAATGTCACCAGGGTTCAAGTTAATTTTGTTGTAAGGGGTTGTTTGCCCTGTAATGATACTCCCTCAGAGTAGTTAGGTATTCACGAGTACATACATCATTCCAGCGACTTATCACACACAAGCACAACCACACACACACATTATATGAAAATAAAATTTCAACCAGTATATATGTAACTATACTCTCTATTTTTTGTAAGTATTAAATAATAATATTTTTACATAATTTACTTAATAAAAAACTAAGAAAGGACGAATAAGAGTTTAGTTTTATATATACTGTATACAGTTACGAAGGCCACAAAGCTAGATTAAATACGTGTGGCCAATTTTAGGCATCCTACAGAATATTAAGTTATGAGTTGTCGTCATTATTATATTTTTTTCTGGACTCAGTTGAAAGAGAGAAAGAGAGAGATATCCCAGATAAGAGATTTAGATGAGCCACAGAGACATTAGAAAGAACTTTTTCAGTGTCAGAGTAGTTAGTAAATAGAATGCATTAGGCAGAGATGTGGTGGAGGCTGACTCCATACACAGTTTAAAATGTAGACATGATAGAGCCCAGTAGACCCAGGAATCTGTACACCAATTGATTGACAGTTGAGAGGCGAGACCAAAGAGCCAAGGCTTAACCCCCGCAAGCACAAATAGGTGAGTACACACTCATTGGATGCAAATAAAATTTCAACTAGTATATATATGTAACTATACTATCTATTTCTTTTTTTAGTAATTATTAAATAATAATATTATTTTATTTACTTAATAAAAAATGAATAAAAGTTTAGTTTCATATATACTGTATACAGCTATGAAGGCCACAAAGCTAGATTAGACACGTATGACCAATTTTAGACATCCTAGAGTATGAATATTAAGTAGTAGAAGTAGAATATTAAGTTATGAGTTGTTGTCATTATTAAATTTTGTTTTGACTCAGTTATAAGAGAGAAATACCCCGGATAAGAAATCGAACACATAATTAAATTATAAAAGGTTCAGAGGGATGCCATCAGGCTAGTCCCTGAGCTGAGGGAGGAGAAGTAATACCTATGAGGAGAAGGAGTTATACCTATGAGGAGAGAGGAGTTGCCTATGAGGAGAAGTTATGAGTTGTTGACATTATTATATTTTTTCTGGTCTCAGTTGTAAGAGAGAAATACCCTAGACACAAAATTACATGAAATCTCAGAGTTGAAAGGAATCCTGCAGTTGGTCAATGTTTGGTGAATCTTTGAAAAACTTTAGTGTAGAAAGAAAAGTGTCAGAGTACCTAACAGACGGAATGCATTAGGCAGTGATGACGTGGAGGCAGACTACATAAGCAGTTTTAAATGTAGATATGATAGAGCCCAATGGGCTCAGGAATCTGTACACCAGTTCATTGATAGTTAAGAGGCGGGGGGCCTAGGAGCCTAAGCTCGGCCCCCCTTCCCCAAGCATAACTAGATGAGTATATACACACATACACATATTGGATGAAAATAAAAGTTCAACCAGTATATATGAAACTATATTCTCTATTTTTTCTTTTTTTTAGTAAGTATTAAATAACAGTAATAATATTTAATTTACTTACTAAAACAAAAAAAAAAGAAATAATAAGAGTTTAGTTTTATATATACTGTATACAGTCAACCAGACCACAGAGCTAGATTAGACACGTGTGGACAATTTTAGGCATCCTAGGGAATCATATTATATAATAAATCCCTTAAAAATTTCTTTAAAAACTTATGATGACAAAAAATCAGCTGCGTTATGCCAAAAATTACATAGAACGAGAACTTCAAGAAATTGTTCTAATTTATGAGTTGCTGTCATTATTATACTTTTTCTTGATTCAGTTGTAAGAGATAAATACATTAGAAAGGAGATTTCATAAAATCTGAGGGCTGAAAGGAATCATGCTCTTTGTCAATGTTTGGTGAATCTTTAGAAAACTTGAGTGTAGAAAGAAAAGTGTCAAAGCAGCAACTCCTAAATTAATATTCTCTAGGATGCCTTAAATTGTCCACACGTGTCTAATCAGACTTTGCGGCCTGGTTGACTGTATTACAGTATATATAAAACTAAACTCTTATTCTTTCTTTTTTATATAAAATAATAATAATAACATTATATACTTACTAAAAAAGGAAATATTGAGTATAGTTTCATATATATAATGGTTGATTTTTTTTATTATCCAATGTGTGTGTGGGTGTGTGCACTCACATAGTCATACACACCTAGTTGTGCTTGGGGGAATTGAGCTTCGGCTCTTTAGTCCCACCTCTTAACTGTCAATAAACTGGTGTGCAGATTCCTGAGCCTAATGGGCTATGTCCTATTTACATTTGGAAAGAGGACATGATCACTTCTTTATACAATTATCAGAGGGATTGATACCCATCCTGCTTTCTTGTTCCTTGTTGTTACAAATTCCACCAGTCAAATAAACCATTACACCTCCAAATTCCAACATCACAGCAAATCGATTGACTCTTATTTTATTTCTTGGAAATCTTTATATCTTTCATGTTGACATCCATTTGTGGAAATTCCCTTAAAAAATTAATTCTATCATTCATGAAACTCCTGTAACAAATTCCACATTATGAAAGAGAAGGGGGGATAATATGGGGATTTTACCATATCAGTTACTTGGAAGGAAACCAAAAGATATTTTCACAGTATCAGTTACTACAAGACAATAGTCCTTCGGTACAACTTCTCAAATAAACCACAAGGGTCTAATTTAACTTTGCGGTTTCTATATAAAAAATACAAAAAAACATATGTTTGGGAATAGAATATTCACATATTTTATACTTATTGTATTAGTTGTTTTATGTCTGTTCATTACGATAACATCTATTATGAATATGTAAGACAAAATACCATACATAGAATCAGTTGCAGTTGGAATGACTGATGGTAAGATGGTAAAATGAAATACGTTATAGGTTCACTACATGCCATAGCTGGTTCCCTTGTGGTAATTCTGGCAACTTTGGCAATTTTCACAACAATTAACACATATATAAGTATAAAACGTGAAGAAAGAGAACAAATGAATTTCGAAGCACCATAAAAAGGTAGGAATTTTCCAAATATTAAATTAAATGGATGATAATATATTTAATAATTAGGCTAAAAAAGACCATACTGTGTGAAGCAGGTGCTTGATTAAAAATATAATAATGACAACAATTCTTAATTTAATATTCTCTAGGATGCCTAAAATTGTCCACAAGTGCCTAATCTAGCTTTGCTGCCCGGTTGACTGTATACAGTATATATAAAACTAAAATTCTTATTCTCTCTCTTTTTTTAAGTAAATAAAATAATAATATTATTATATATTTACTAACAAAAAATAAATATAGTGTATAGTGTCTCACCTAGTTGTATTTGGGGGGATTGAGATTTGGTTCTTTGGTCCTGCGTCTGAACTGTTAATGAACTGGTGTATAGATTCCTGAGCCAATTGGTTTCTATCATATCTATATTTGAAACTGTGTATGGAGTCTACCTCTACATCATCACTGCTTAATGCATTCCATCTGTTAGGTATGCTGGCACTTTTCTTCCTACACTTAAGTTTTCCGGAGATTCACCAAACATTGACCAACAACACGATTCCTTTCTACTCTCAGATTTCAAAAAATTTCTTTTGTAAAAATACAAAAAATTGTATTTTAGGTTTGAGCATTGTAGTTGCAATCCAACCTGGATTGGTATCTATTTCAGAGAAGGCAGAGACCGAAGTTGGAATAACCCAGTGGCACGGTAAATCAGAGGTGAAAAATGAAAATGACAAAATACCTTTCTTTTGCTTCTCGATATCATAACCTAAGAGCAAGAGACCAGGTAGTTGACATAGTAGACATCTTCCTCCATCATAAGCATTATGATTAACGAGTGATTTACCTGTCTGCAGTTTTTTAGGAAATTAGCAACTATTTGAAAAAAAACCCTTGGTGTCGTGTAGTGGGAGGTAATAATAATCATCCTTATTATTGTCCAGGGTATTATTACACCAAGACCAACTTTCATAGGAAAAAGGCATGTTGATAGGAGCAAATTCTTTAAAATAATTTTCTTCTTTTTGACATTTAAACATTCTTTAAAATTTGAAGGATATATTTTTTGTAATAGTTTATTGTAAAAACTGGATCATTATCGAGGATCAAATAATGTTGCAGACTGATGAAAAAAATAACGCAACCATAATTGTGGTTAATATAATTAATAAAGGGGGGGGGGATGACCCTTTTAATTTGCTACTGCATTATGGGAAATGTGTGGGTAACGTAATCGTTAATTCTAGAAATAATATTCATTACTTTGGGATTTCTGATTGATGAAGATGAGAGTGAAGAAGACATTGATATTGTTAAATCATTTATTTTACATTATTATTATTATTATTATTATTATTATTATTATTATTATTATTATTATTATTAATACAAAAAATAGAGCTCAGTAGAACTCCAGATTACAATCTTTTTGACCATGTCGTGGCCTAGTTGACTAGGGCGTGTGCCAGGGAACACTCACTGTATAGGATCGAACCCTCATCACGGTTCCTATGGATTTTCTCATTGAAACTATATGATTATATATATATATATATATATATATATATATATATATATATATATATATATATATATATATATATATATATATATATATATATATATGCACTTCTCAGCCTACTATGCAAGGTTCGATTTGCCTAATAGACCGAGTGATTTTCTTTATTTTCCTCAAAAAATTTCCAATTGGTTTATTTGAATTAGTATTACTATATTAAACTAAGAACATAAATTATTGACCTTGATATGTTAGTTTACGTTACTTTAAGATAGGTTAGGTTAGGTAGAGTAGGTAAGGTTCGGTCATATATCTACGTTAGGGTTAGTTCTAATTAAACAAAATAAAGTCATACATATTGAAATGGATAGCTTTATCATTTCAAAAAAACTATAATTGAAAAATATATAAATTCAGGAAAACTTGGCTTATTGGGAAAATCGAACCTTGCGTAGTAGGCAGAGTAATGCATTCTGGCTACTAGGTACAACATATATATATATATATATATATATATATATATATATATATATATATATATATATATATATATATATATATATGTCGTACCTAGTAGCCAGAACGTCGTACTCGGCCTACTATGCAAGGCCCGATTTGCCTAATAAGCCAAGTTTTCCTGAATTAATATATTTTCTCTAATTTTTTCTTATGAAATGATAAAGCTACCCATTTCATTACATATGAGGTCAAATATTTTTTATTGGAGTTAAAATTAACGTAGTTATATGACCGAACCTAACCAACCCTACCTAACCTAACCTAACCTATCTTTATAGGTTAGGTTAGGTTAGGTAGCCGAAAAAGTTAGGTTAGGTTACGTTAGGTAGGTTAGGTAGTCGAAAAACAATTAATTCATGAAAATTTGGCTTATTAGGCAAATCGGGCCTTGCATAGAAAGCTGAGAAGTGCGTTCTGGCTACTAGGTACGACATATATATATATATATATATATATATATATATATATATATATATATATATATATATATATATATATATATATATATATATATATATATATATATATATATATATATATATATATATATATGTCGTACCTAGTAGCCAGAACGCACTTCTCAGCCTACTATGCAAAGCCCGATTTGCCTAATAAGTCATGTTTTCCTGAATTAATATATTTTCTCAATTTTTTTTCTTATGAAATGATAAAGCTAACCATTTCATTATGTATAAGGTCAATTTTTTTTAATTGGAGATAAAATTAACGTAGATATATGACCGAACCTAACCAACCCTACCTAACCTAACCTAACCTATCTTTATAGGTTAGGTTGGGTTAGGTAGCCGAAAAAGTTAGGTTAGGTTACGTTAGGTAGGTTAGGTAGTCGAAAAACAATTAATTCATGAAAATTTGGCTTATTAGGCAAATCGGGCCTTGCATAGTAGGCTGAGAAGTGCGTTCTGGCTACTAGGTACGACATATATATATATATATATATATATATATATATATATATATATATATATATATATATATATATATATATATATATATATATATATATATATATATATATGTGTGTGTATATCACGAAAATAAACACGTGATTAAAAATGTGACAATGTCAGACCACGGAGGAAAAATGAAACAGGAATTTCCTTAAGTACTTTCGTATATTAATACATCTTCAGAAGGAGTGCACTCCTTCTGAAGATGTATTAATATACGAAAGTACTTAAGGAAATTCCTGTTTCATTTTTTCTCCGTGGTCTGACATTGTCATATATATATATATATATTATATGCGAATGGTTCCCCAGGACTATATGCGACTGAAAACTCACACCCCAGAAGTGACTCGAACCCATACTCCCAGGAGCAATGCAACTGGAAACTACAGGACGCCTTAATCCGCTTGACCATCACGACCGGACAAAAGGAAGTGATAGTCGAGGCTATTTGAACCACTTCCCCGCTGGCACTCGGATGGTAATCTTGGGCATAGCATTTTATCAAATCATCTCATTCTTTGGGGCACACATGAGGAACACAAATGTGAACAAGCCTGAATGGTCCCCAGGACTATATGCGACTGAAAACTCACACACTCACACCCCAGAAGTGACTGGAACCCATACTCCCAGGAGCAACGCAACTGGTAACTACAGGACGCCTTAATCCGCTTGACCATCACGACCAGACAAAAGGAAGTGATAGCCGAGGCTATTTGAACCACTTTCCCGCCAGCACTCGGATGGTAATCTTGGGCATAGCATTTTATCAAATCACCTCATTCTTTGGGGCACACGTGAGGAACACAAATGCGAACAAGTCTGAATGGTCCCCAGGACTATATGCGACTGAAAACTCACACCCCAGAAGTGACTCGAACCTATACACCCAGGAGCAACGCAACTAGTAACTACAGGACGCCTTAATCCGCTTGACCATCACGACCAGACAGAAGGAAGTGATAGCCGAGGCTCTTTGAACCACTTCCCCGCCGGCACTCGGATACTAATCTTGGGCATAGCATTTTATCAAATCAGTCGCATATGCCGGTGGGGAAGTGGTTCAAATAGCTTCGGCTATTTGAACGAGAGAGTTCTAGGTTGGGTCCCAGGTGATGGTATTGCTGCCGGGGAAGAGCCGAGTGACTGAGTCACGATTCGAGGGACCGTATCAGGTGCTATGGTGGTTGGGTCCTGTAACCTATGAAATCGGTAAGCCGGATAGACCCCGCAAGACACAGGTGTGTCATGTCGACCGCCTGAAGCCTTTCTTCCCTGCAGAAGGAGGAGCCGCCGAGCAGGACGGAACGATGACTCGAGACCCCCAGCAGAAGATGATTTTGTGCATGCAAGTGGACCAGGAACTTCCGGAGGAGGAAGGAAAGTGGTCCAGGGTGGACGGCACCCATCTCACCAATTCGGAGTGTTTTGCGAAGATCGAGGACAATCTACAACACCTGGAAGGACAACAGAGCGCGGACCTGACGAACCTATTAAGGGAGAATGCCTCTCTCTTTACCGACGTGCTACGACGACACAAGAGTGTTACACACGAGGCAGAGGTGAGGGACGCCAAGCCCATCAAACAGAGTGCTTATAGGGTAAGCCCAGAGAAGCGAGAGTTGATGAGGAAAGTGGAGTATCTCCTAATAATTCTAACACGAATTTTCTCGATCTTTCTTATGTTTCTTTTCACTGTTGATGGTAATTGAAAAATCAATTCTCCAAAATTCGTTTTTATTTCTAGTCTGACGCGATACTTGAACGCGTTTCGTAATAACTTATTACATTTTAAAAGACTTTTAGTTTACACACACACAACTATTACCTGCAAACACTAAACAGAGTTCTTACTTATGCTATGATTTAAACAGCTTTCATTTTTCATTTTATACCCGCATTTTGGGTGAGGTGATATGTTACAACAGTTTTGGATGAGGTGAACAAAACTTTCAACACAGGATAGAACACAAAACAATGGGTATTGAAGGTAAGAATGGAAGTAATTGCAGAGGGCCTATTGTCCCATATTTCTTGATGCTTCTATATTGGAGCGGAGTCTTGAAGTGGGTAGAATATAGTTGTGCATTAATTGGCTGTTGATTACTGGTGTTGACTTGATGTGTAGTGCCTTGCAGATGTCAAGCCGCCTGCTATCGCTGTGTCTATCCCTACAGACAAAAATCAGAAGATACAACTGATGATTTACTATAAAACCAAAAAAACGGCCAGCCTACTCATGAGAAACTCTCCAGACATAAAGCCGAACGCTTCAAAAGAGACCAACGTCGTCTATACCTTCAAATGCCCTCTTGGGGACTGTAAGCCTCAAAAAACTCAGTATATAGGCAAGACAACAACATCTCTTTCCAGGCGATTAACAATGCATAAGCAACAGGGCTCCATTAAGGAACATATAATCTCTTCCCACAACCAAACCATCACCAGAGAAATCTTAGCAAACAACACAGAAATCATCGATAGATACAGCGATAGCAGGCGGCTTGACATCTGCGAGGCACTACACATCAAGAAGTCAACACCAGCAATCAACAGCCAATTAATGCACAACTATATATATATATATATATATATATATATATATATATATATATATATATATATATATATATATATATATATATATATATATATATATATATATATATATGCAAACAAGCCTGAATGGTCCCCAGGACTATATGCGACTGAAAACTCACACCCCAAAAGTGACTCGAACCCATACTGCCAGAAGCAACGCAACTGGTATGTACAGGGACGCCTTAATCCGCTTGACCATCACGACCGGACAATAAGGAAGTGATAGCCGAAGCTATTTGAACCACTCTCCCGCCGGCACTTGGATAGTAATCTTGGGCATAGCATTTTATCAAATCACCTCATTCTATGGGGCACACGTGAGGAACACAAATGCAAACAAGCCTGAATGGTCCCCAGGACTATATGCGACTGAAAACTAAACCAAGATTACTATCCGAATGCCGGCGGGGGAGTGGTTCAAATAGCTTCGGCTATCACTTCCTTATTGTCCGGTCGTGATGGTCAAGCGGATTAAGGCGTCCCTGTACATAGCAGTTGCGTTGCTTCTGGCAGTATGGGTTCGAGTCACTTCTGGGGTGTGAGTTTTCAGTCATATATATATATATATATATATATATATATATATATATATATATATATATATATATATATATATATATATATATTTATTGTGACGATAATCTCTTTCAAGAGAGATTAAGCCTGCTCTTCCCTACACATTTACGTCGTTCAAGTACAAGATACTATATTGAAGATATGTCCACCAGTATCGCCAAACGTTTTGCCCAGGAAGCAAAGCGTACCATGCACAACCCAACACACCGGCTTCCGCCCGCCGTCAAACCAGCAAACTACTCATTCTCCGCCTGCCTGTTTCTGATTGGCTGGTGTGTCGCCGCACCTGCACTCACGCCACTTCATGGGTCGACGTCTGGGCCAGCAGCACGCCGTCTCCTCAGAATATCCCTGTGCTCCTTGGAGTTGACATCTCTCTATAGTAGACAAGCCTTGGCTGTCGTGTACTAAGGGAGGTGGCAGCTTGAAGCCAGTATTCTCATCACCTCACTTATTTGATTTATTTTACTTGCACTTACTTGTCTTAGAGTAACTTTGTCACTGCCAGTAATTATTCATGTTGTTTTGTTTGTTGACTTGTTTTGAATTTTACGAGATTGTCTTTATTCATATCTTGTTTTCTAGAGTAATTAAAATTTCATTGTTTATACCTTGTGTTTTGTGTGTCTTCCCATTACCTTACCACAGACAAAAGGACAAACTTCTCTTTTTTTTTGTTATGTGACGAGGTCCTGCCCCCAGCTTTTGAAACAGCCGAGCACCAACGCTTTACCGTAACATTTCATGGGGGCCTGTCCACGGAGCTTCACTCAGGTACTGGTACCAGATTGTAAATTTGTGGTAAGCGTACTTGGCTTCGGTAAAGTAGCTTTTCACTATTTTCAATATTCAATTTTATTTTCATATGGTGCTGTGTGTATTGTGCATTCCGAGAGTAGCATATGGTGTAGGTGAGACAACTTTGGATTACGTGGTGACTGTAGGCCTCAGTCATTCTCTTAATTGGTCATCTCTCCCTCCGTGTTATTACTCGTGTTTACCATCTTTTGTCCCTAGGATATTTCTCATATTTTCGGCAGATCATCATATTGGTACCCTGGTACTGTGGTCTGTCCCCGGGTCAAGAGCACCTAATCTTCTGCAATCCGACGGTAGGAGGATAAAGAGGGCCATAGTTCCTCTCGCACGAACTTTAGTTGCTGAATTGGGACCTCAGCAGCAGTTCTCGTCACCAGTTGACACCTCGCACCCCTACACGTCGGTCAGAGATGATGATATTTACATTGGTAGGGAATTAGCCTTCTTTTTCAGAGCACAAAAGTTCGCTAATTCTGTAAGTATCATATTAATTTCAGTGGGGAAAACTTGCTTATATCCTATAGAGACTCGACAAGGTATGCCTACATTCTTGGACTACCTTATTCACTTTTGAGGCAATTAACTATTTTATTTGTTTTAGAAACTCAGTTTCGCTTATTTAGTAGGATTTTCTTGCCCTTATCCTCTTACATTGAGTACCGGGTACAAGATTTCCTGCGACCTTGATTTATTAATCATTTATCATCTTGAAATTAACATTAATTGTTAACGATTCCACTGGATAGGTACCAGTTGCCACGTTGTCCTGTTTCTGACATTCACCATATCACAACAGTATATTCGTTGTGCATTTATTTGCTAATTTCACCATGTTTCATCTCCAAGCTTTCCGTGCAGATCCAGCAGGTGAAATAGGGACCTTAATTCGTGCCAAGAGGACTGAATTACAAACTCTTGCACATGAGTATCAACTAGAAGTTCCCTACCAAGCCAACAAAAATGAACTACATAACCTGTTACTGGATCATCTCTTAGAGGAAGGTAAGATAGACTCTGAAACTCACGAAACTTACTTTATTGCAGATAAAACTGATTTGGCAACGATGAAACTCAAACTAGAGCTTGCCAAGATCGAACGCGAACAACAAAAAGAAGCTCTACAACTGAGGAAAGAGGAAGCCGCCTTGAGGAAAGAAGAACAAGAACGTGAAATCGCCCTCAAGGAACGTGAGATTGCAATACTCCGTGAGCGGGAACGAATACAGCTTGAAACAAAACAACGTCAATTGGAGATGCAACGCGAACATGACAAATAACAAGCAACTCTGGCTATGGAATGTCGTCAACAAGAATTCGAGTTGGAAACTACACACCTCGCTCAACGCCAGCAAGCTACCGCCAGTCTTCCTGTCAGTTTCAATATTTCACATGCAAGTAAGTTAATGCCACCATTCGTAGAGACAGAAGTTGATGTATTTTTTACCACCTTTGAGACCCTTGCTAATCAACTTAGTTGGCCTGCCGACCAATGGGTAACCCTTCTCAGAGTACATCTCACAGGTAGAGCTGCAGTTACACTCAGTACTTTGGCGACTGAGAATGACTACCAGACTCTGAAACAAGCAGTGTTGGACGCCTACCTTCTCTCCACCGAAAGCTATCGAAGGAAATTCCGTGACCACCTGAAGGCAAGTACCACTACCTTTCTCGAATTTGCTAATACCATAAGGAGATATTTTATGAAATGGCTGCAAGCAGCACATGTCTCTACCTTTGCAGAACTCGTCAACCTCATGCTAGTTGAAGAATTCTTGAGGCGTGTGCCGCCTCCTGTCCGTTTATATTTAGCAGATAAAGAAGAGACCGACTACCTAAAGTATGCTAAGTCGGCTGACACTTACAGCCTCATCCACCGGCTGACACCAGAACCATCTTCCAGTAAGAAGTCGTGGTACAGTTACGAGAAAGTGAGTACTGATCAAGCTGGCTCGCAATTGTACTGTAAGTATTGTAGACTGTATGGAAATACCATAGATAAATGTGGTAAGTCTCAATACAAAGGAAATACTGAATCCACTAAACCCAAACAGACTCCTCCTAAGTCCGGTAAGCCTGTGATGAATGTTGGTGTTCATGTTAATGATCTTTCTCTTTTCAGTAAACACCTGTATACTGGAATTGTCTCTACCAACGACTCAAATCCGGAGGGACGTTTCAAGCTGAAGATCTTGAGGGACACAGCGGCTCTTCAATCAATTATTTTGAAGTCAGCTGTGCCCAATATCGCCTACACCGGAGAAACTGTCTTCATCACTGACCTCACTGCTACCACTCCTTATCCTCTCGCCAGAGTCCACCTGGATTATCCCTTCGTGACCGGAGAAGTCCAAGTCGCCATCAGGGAAAAGCCTTTTCCCATCCCTGGAGTGCAACTTCTCCTGGGCAACGACTTGGCAGAAGACCTGCAACCGACCAACTTGATCGTCATGGACAAACCCCAGGTGTGTACCTCTGTAATGGATAATCCCATCTTTGAGTATGTTCCAGCAAAGGTTCAAGAGAGTGATGAAGTTTCTCCTCCGGTTTTAGTGACCACCCGTGCACAAGCTGCACGACCACAGCCAGCTGACTCTACTGCTACCGCTGTCCCTCAAGACCCTCAGAAACTACCCCCGAATCTGACCAAGTTGGAGTTCCGTAAGTTACAGAGGGAAGATCTTACCTTGACACCATTACTTTTCCAGGCTGAGACTCAACCTGACAGTATTCCTGGGTTCTTCCTAGAGAACGAGTTGCTCTACCGCAGATATAGACCCAGTAAACTGAAGGAGGAGGACGATTGGGCCAACATCGAACAACTAGTGATTCCTGCCAGCCTGCGGCCAACTATTCTACACCTGGCCCATGGAGCACTCTCACACTACGGATTTAACAAGACCTACCACGGAATCCGTGAAGACTACTACTGGCCAGGTATGGTAAATAGCGTCAAACAGTACGTCAAACAGTGTCATACATGTCATATGGCAGGTAAACCGAACATCTCTATCCCCAGAGCACCACTGACTCCCATACAGGTGCCTGCGGAACCTTTCCACAGACTTATTATAGACTGTGTTGGTCCTTTACCTCGGACCAGTTCAGGTAACGCCTATATCCTAACCATCCTGTGTCCTACCACCAGATTCCCCATAGCAGTTCCAGTAAAAAACATTACGGCTGCTACGGTTGTGAAACACTTATTGAAGATCTTCACCCAGTATGGATTTCCAAGGGAGGTTCAGAGCGACTGTGGCATCAACTTCACCAGTGATCTCTTCAAAAGGACACTGGAAGAGTTCAACATCAAACAGGTATTGTCCAGCCCCTATCATCCTGCTTCACAGGGTTCTCTTGAGCGTAGTCATCAGACTATTAAAGCACTCCTGAAGAAGTTTTGTAATGAAACCTCTAAGGATTGGGATAAGCAAATTGATCTGATTATGAGCATCTATAGAAGTCTTCCCAATGAGTCTCTAGGAGTATCTCCTTATGAGATGCTCTAAGGACGTAAGTGCGTACTCCTCTCAAAGCTTTCAAAGACTCTCTACGTGATGCCACCTTCAGTGCGCATCAGAATGTGCCCCAGTTTCTTCAAAACCTACAACACATTCTAGAGAGGGTACACAGTTTTGCCAAAGATAATCTATTGAAAGCACAGGAGAGGATGAAGACTCATTACGACCAGACCAGCAAAGTAAGGAAATTTAAACCGGGAGACTTCGTGCTTGCCTATTTCCCTATCCCAGGTTCTCCTTTACAAAACAGGTTTTCAGGACCCTACCGCATCAAGGAGTGCAGAAACAACCACAACTACGTTCAAGACTCCAGATAGGCGGTGGAAGACCCAGTTGTGCCACGTCAACCTCCTGAAGCTATATAACGGTACTGTTACGAACCCGGATCCAGCGTCCGAGCACGGAGCAGTAACGACCACGCCATCTGTGGGTCAGCTCCCGAAACCCCCGCCAAACGGACGACGACACCTGGGGAGGACGGCGAATACCGGCCACAAGGGCCAGTTTCCAGTCCCGTTCAGCGCTCTACACCGCCGCTGCTGACCTCTGGTGAGGTGGTGCTCAGACACCAGCGCCATCTATGGAGTGGATAGGTGGGCGTTTGTGTCTGAGCCTGTAAGTGAGGTGTTTTAGTGTCCCTGTTATTGATGACGTGTCTGCTTACAGAGTCGACCTGGGACTACTGTGATGGGAGTCGAGTCAGTCTACCCGAGGCAGCCGTCTCCAAACCTTGAGCTTTGCTGCAGCAGTTGCGAAGTCGTCCCCCCGGAAGAACACTGTGGTGTGTTAGCCTGCCAGTGGAGTGGCAGTAAAAGGTTTACCCGGGACCGACTGTTGGAGACGATCATCCACTGGGGTATCGAGGACAGGAGAGTGACTTGTGGTGTCACACGAGGCTCCTGTCCAGGGCGTTCCCCCTATATCGTTCGTGGAGTGGCCTGACCAGCCTTGCTGTTCCGGAACCTGCCAGCAGACCAGCTGGACGTGTGGTTGAAGGCCTCCACGGCGGTGCCCCCAGTGGACCTGTGTTTTGGCTGACCTGTGGCCAGGGTAGGCTCAACGCCGCAGAGATTTCATTGTGTGGCCACGGAAGCACCGAGGACTCAGCACCGAGAGCGAGGATCCATAGTCTTCAGCAGAAGACTACAGTGGATATTCCCCTTGTATAGTGTTAATACCCCTCCCCCTGTGTAACCTTTTTATATATTATTTATTGGTGGCGGACATTATATTATATTAAGTTCTTAACTTTCTTTCCCTTCCCCCTTTAAGTTACTTGCGTCACGGATCACATCCCTTGATAGCCACTACTGGCTTGGGAACGGATATATATCTTCCTCAAACAACATCAGAGTAAGAACCCCGTTGCGTCCCGAGAGGGCCATAACAGGTACTCCTCCCACTGTAATGATACCATATTCTTCCTTTAAAGAGCCATACATCCACAGTGAGACCTTCCCTGCTTCTCCTCCCGAAAGCACTGACATGGATTCAGCGCTTTCCAATTCGGAAATCCTAACTGATCTTCATAATTATTTTCAGGACAATCATAGTGCACCTCTCATCAAGATCTTCAAAGAACATCAGGAGTTGTTCCGAGATGATCCACAGGAGTGTAATGTTACCCAGCACGACATCCAACTGCTCCCTGACACCTGGCCGATTCGTCAACCCTTCTACCGAATCAGCCCTAGCAAGAAGGAAGTCATGCGTGCTGAGGTGCAGTACCTCTTGGATCATGGACTGGCTACACCTTGTGAGTCCCCCTGGGCCTCACCCTGTATCTTGGTGCCAAAACCCCAAGGTAAGGTTAGACTTTGCACGAACTACCGTAAATTAAATAATGTGACTGTCAAGGATGCATACCCCTTGCCACGGATGGATGACATCCTTGACGCCATTGGTAATGCCCAGTACTTGTCCCAAGTGGACTTGCTCAAGGGGTATTATCAAGTGTGTAACAGAGCGAGCCAAAGAAATATCTGCCTTTATCACTCTCTTTGGACTTTTCAGGTATGAACGCCTTCCTTTCGGACTATGTAATGCCCCGGCCACCTTTCAGAGAGCTGTCAACCGCGTCATCCAGGGCTTGGATAACACCTACGCTTATTTGGATCATATCGTTGTAGCATCCAACACCTGGAGCGAACATCTGCTCCAGCTGCAATGACTGTTCGCCAAGCTCCTGACAGCCGGCCTCACCATCAACCTGGGAGAGTCCACATTTGCCAAAGGTAAAGTGCGTTATCTGGGTCATGAAATTGGGAGTGGCAGCCTAGCTCCGTTAAACACACACACTCAAGCCATCCAGCATTATCCACAGCCTAACACCAGGAAGCAGCTTCTGCGCTTCCTTGGTCTTGCCTCCTACTACCGTAGGTTTGTGAAGAATTTTAGTACGGTAGCAACACCATTAATTACTTTAACCAGTCCCAAGCAACGGTATAATTGGACCATGCAACAAACTGTTGCTTTCGAACAACTCAGATTCCTCCTCTGTTCTAATCCTATTCTCGCCTCGCCAGATATCACCAAGCCTTTCATCCTTCATGTCGACGCCAGTGGTACCGGCATCGGGGGTGTCCTGATGCAGCAACGAGGCGAGTAGGTTCTACCTGTCAGCTACTACAGCTACAAGTTGAAACCCCACCAGAGGAACTACAGCACTATCGAGAAGGAGCTACTCTCCATCGTCCTGAATCTCCAGCACTTTGCTCCATACCTACAAGGTGCCAGGTCTACCACCATCTTCTCAGACCACAATCCTCTCCGCTTCTTACATCAAGCCCAATTCAATAACCAACGTCTTCTACGATGGGCTTTATATCTGCAAGATTTCAACCTGGAGATCCGCTATATCAAGGGTTCTGACAACATCATAGCCGACGCCCTCTCCAGAGTCTATGAAGTAGAAGCAACTCCAACTATCACTCTACCACATAAAGACGTAACTTCTTCCAGAACCGCAGGCTTTGGGGGAGAGTTGTGACGATAATCTCTTTCAAGAGAGATTGAGCCTGCTCTTCCCTACACATTTACGTCGTTCAAGTACAAGATACTATATTGAAGATACGTCCACCAGCATCGCCAAACGTTTTGCCCAGGAAGCAAAGCGTACCATGCACAACCCAACACACCGGCTTCCGCCCACCATCAAACCAGCAAACTACTCATTCTCTGCCTGCCTGTTGCTGATTGACTTCATGAGTCGACGTCTGGGCCAGCAGCACGCCGTCTCCTCAGAATATCCCTGTGCTCCTTGGAGTTGACATCTCTCTATAGAAAAAAAGCCTTGGCTGTCGTGTACTAAGGGAGGTGGCAGCTTGAAGCCAGTATTCTCAGCACCTCACTTATTTGATTTATTTTACTTGCACTTACTTGTCTTAGAGTAACTTTGTCACTGCCAGTAATTATTCATGTTGTTTTGTTTGTTGACTTGTTTTGAATTTTACGAGATTGTCTTTATTCATATCTTGTTTTCTAGAGTAATTAAAATTTCATTGTTTATACTTTGTGTTTTGTGTGTCTTCCCATTACCTTACCACAGACAAAAGGACAAACTTCTCTTTTGTTTTTGTTTTGTGACGAGGCCCTGCCCCCAGCTTTTGAAACAGCCGAGCACCAACGCTTTACCGTCACAATATATATATATATATATGTATATATATATTTATATATGTCGTACCTAGTAGCCAGAATGCACTTCTCGGCCTACTATGCAAGGCCCGATTTGTCTTATAAGCCAAGTTTTCCTGAATTAATATATTTTCTCTAATTTGTTTCTTATGAAATGATAAATCTACCCATTTCATTATGTATGAGGTCAATTTTTTTTTATTGGAGCTAAAATTAACGTAGATATATGACCGAACCTAACCAACTCTACCTAACCTAACCTAACCTATCTTTATAGGTTAGGTTAGGTTAGGTAGCCGAAAAAGTTAGGTTAGGTTAGGTTAGGTAGGTTAGGTAGTCGAAAAACAATTAATTCATGAAAACTTGGCTTATTAGGCAAATCGGGCCTTGCATAGTAGGCTGAGAAGTGAGTTCTGGCTACTAGGTACGACATATATATATATATATATAATATATATATATATGTCGTACCTAGTTGCCAGAACGCACTTCTCAGCCTATTATGCAAGGCCCAATTTGCCTAATAAGCCAAGTTTTCATGAATTAATTGTTTTTCGACTACCTAACCTACCTAACCTAACCTAACCTAACTTTTTCGGCTACCTAACCTAACCTAATCTATAAAGATAGGTTAAGTTAGGTTAGGTACGGTTGGATAGGTTCCGTCATATATCTATGTTAATTTTAACTCCAACAAAAAATTTTTTTCCTCATACATAATGAAATGGGTAGCTTTATCATTTCATAAGAAAATAATTAGAAAAAATATAATAAATCAGGAAAACTTGGCTTATTAGGCAAATTGGGCCTTGCATAGTAGGCCGAGAAGTGCATTCTGGCTGCTAGGTACGACATATATATATTATAAATATATATATATAATATATATATATATATATGTATATGTATATGTATATGTATATGTATATGTATATATATATATATATATATATATATATATATATATATATATATATATATATATATATATATATATATATATATATATATATATATATATATATATTATTAAATATGACTGAAAAAGTAAGATTAATAATTCTAACACGAATTTTCTCAATCTTTCGTACATTTCTTTTCACTGTTGGAGGTAATTCAAAAATCAATTCTCCAAAATTCATTTTTATTTCTAGTCAGAGGCGACACTTGAGCGTGTTTCGTAAAACTTATTACATTTTCAAAGACTTTACACATACACAACTGAATAGAACTTACTGTAAGTTTTATTCAGTTGTGTATGTGTAAAGTCTTTGAAAATACAATAAGTTTTACGAAACGCGCTCAAGTGTCGCGTCAGACTAGAAATAAAAATGAATTTTGGAGAATTGATTTTTGAATTACCTCCAACAGTGAAAAGAAATGTACGAAAGATTGAAAAAATTCGTGTTAGAATTATTAATCTTACTTTTTCGGTCATATTTAATAATATATGTCTACAGGAAAGACTGCTACCAAAATATACTAATATATATATATATATATATATATATATATATATATATATATATATATATATATATATATATATATATATATGTCGTACCTAGTAGCCAGAACGCACTTCTCAGCCTACTATGCAAGGCCCGATTTGCCTAATAAGCCAAGTTTTCCTTAATTAATAAATTTTTTCTATTTTTTTTCTTATGAAATGATAAAACTACCCATTTCATTATGTATGAGGTAATTTTTTTTTATTGGAGTTAAAATTAACGTAGATATATGTCCGAACCTAACCAACCCTACCTAACCTCACCTAACCTATCTTTATAGGTTAGGTTAGGGTAGGTTGCCAAAAAAGTTAGGTTAGGTTAGGTAGGTTAGGTAGCCGAAAAACAATTTTTTCATGAAAACTAGGCTTATTAGGCAAATCTGGCCTTGAATAGTAGGCTGAGAAGTGAGTTCTGGCTACTAGGTACGACATATATATATATATATATACATATATATATATATATATATATATATATATATATGTCGTACCTAGTAGCCAGAACTCACTTCTCAGCCAACTATTTAAGGCCCGATTTGCCTAATAAGCCAAGTTTTCCTGAATTAATTTATTTACTATAATTTTTTTCTTATGAAATGATAAAGCTACCCTTTTCACTATGTATGAGGTCAATTTTTTTTTATTGGAGTTAAAATTAACGTAGATATATGACCGAACCTAACCAACCCTACCTAACCTAACCTAACCTATATATATAGGTAAGGTTAGGTTAGGTAGCCAAAAAAAGCTAGGTTAGGTTAGGTTAGGTAGGTTAGGTAGACGAAAAAATATTAATTCATGAAAACTTGGCTTATTAGGCAAATCGGGCCTTGCATAGTAGGCTGAGAAGTGAGTTCTGGCTACTAGGTACGACATATATATATATATATATATATATATATATATATATATATATATATATATATATATATATATATATATATATATATATATATATATTTATAATTGGCCTAATAAGCCAAGTTTTCATGAATTATTGTTTTTCGAGTACCTAACCTACCTAACCTAACCTAACTTTTTCGCTTACCTAACCTAACCTAACCTATAAAGATAGGTTAGGTTAGGTTAGGTAGGGTTGGTTAGGTTCGGTCATATATCTACGTTAATTTTAACTCCAATAAAAAAAAATTGACCTCATACATAATGAAATGGGTAGCTTTATCATTTCATAAGAAAAAAATTAGAGAAAATATAATAATTCAGGAAAACTTGGCTTATTAGGCAAATCGGGCCTTGCATAGCTGGCCCGATTAATAATAAGATAAATACTGGGCACACAGCCTAACACCAATAACTGGTAAACTTATATATATATTCTCTAACATAAGTTATCATATTAATGTCACATGAAAGAATCATCAATGACACAATAAATTTTTCAATAATTCCAGGTGCCTGCACACAGCACATATATAAATATCGTGAGAGCTCTGTACAGCCTCACTCTGCACCACTGTGCCTTACTGTGACATAGACATAAGTGAGCCTTGCTCACGACATGAATGATACTCTAGCTAAATATACAGCTGACTAAAGGGGAGTTGGGAGGGAAACTAGAATCACCTACTTCCACCTATCCTTCGCTGAGAGTTGAATTGTAGCTCCTGGTCCAGGCTCTCGCCTCGTTGTAGGGAACGCCCCCACACATGCACTGATGCGTCCTCCAGGAACCCAATCAACGTCCCAAAATAAACGCGTCGTCTCCGTGTTCTGCCCTCCGCAGGTCCGTGCTCCTCCACAACGTATTGTAGGGTTGGAGTCGGTCTCCCGGCCGTCAACTTCTCCCAACTACGGTTGCCAACCTACTTCTCGGCTGCAGTCGTCCTGATTCCCAATTAGTTTCTTCTTTCAGTGCTTCCTAGTGGATTGGCCCAGCCGCTATGTCGTCACTGTGAAGCTATCAGACGTCCCAGACGTCACTGTCTGGACTTCACCTGCACAGCACCCGACCCTGGAGCACTTGATGCTCAATATTCCGTCAATTCCCTCTTCGGTCCACACATGGGATGAAGGAAAACCTCTCGGCATACTTGCAGACTACGGGTGATGCGTAAGATCCACGGGAGCGGGGTACTACTGTCAAATCCGACATGACCAACCTTCGCACATCCGTCCACCTTGACGTGTCGTGTCAGACTGGTTCCCTCACGGAGGATCAGCCCAGCCACTACGTCATCACTGTGAAGCTATCAGACGTCTCAAACGTCACTGTCTACACTCCACTCTTGCACAACACCTGTCCCTGGAGCACTTGTTGCTCAATATTCTGTCAATTCCCTCTCTGGTCCAACACATGAACGAAGGAAGACCCCACAGGTGCTGGTAGACCGCCGGTGATGCGTAAATCGTCCGGAGACGTGGTAAACTGTCCAACTGACAGGACCCCCCAGCGCACGTCCGACCTCCTTGGCATGCTGGACAGTTGGCGCCACCGCGGCGCTATGACTGGACCCCCCATCCTTCGTGACGTTATACTTGCCAGGGGCGGTTTTCATTGGCCCCCTGTGCCACGTCACTGTCCGTGACCAATCTGGTGCCACTGACGTCACACAGTTTTGGCGGCAAAACAGAGGGGCCAGCGCCATATTGGCGTCCTAAAGGGCCTATACCACAGGCCACAATACTTTTCTTTTACGAATTTTTCGCCAACGCGAGAACACTACACTCTCCCACATATATCAAACTGATGCCCGCGACATAGAGAACGCTCGGGTAAAGTGGATATGACTCTTACAGCAGGCACGGGAGAAATATAAGGGGGGGGGGAACACCATCACATACCCCTCCCCTTATAATAAGAGTCATATCTGGTTAGTGTATACAGGACAGGGCATCTGCTATTACGTTGTCCTTCCCTCGGATGAGCTTAATTTCCAACCAGTACTCCTGCCGCCAATGCGAGACGCTCCTTACGTATCCGTTGACCGTTCCAACGGTCACTCCTATTGTCCATTGTTCCTTCAGCATGGACAGAGGACTTCGCACCTCATGTCCATACACCAGCTGGAAAGGTGAGAAACCTAACGATTCTACTAATGCGTTACGTATGGCAAACAACGCAGGGCATACTGCTTCATCCCACTCAGCTCCCTGCTCTGCGCAGAACAATCTCAGAACAGTCTTCAAGGTGGAGTGAAATCTTTCGATCACCGTTTGCGACTGCGGTCGGTAGGGCGACGACCTAATCTGAGTCACTCCCCAACTTGTCACGGTCTGTCTGAACCATTTGGACTGGAATATGGACTGGGCCGGCAACACTACATGGTGTTTCGCACCTAGAGATTCTTCTCCGGCCTCCATCCTCACAAGCCTCCACTGTCTCATCAGCATGCCGTCCTGTATGTAAAAATGATTGGCCCTCTCAGGACCAACACGTCTTCCTTTGGCCTCTTGAATCAATTCGGGGAACTCTATCTGCTGCAACTCCCCAAGACGAGTGCGGTCCACCCCTAGAGAACTGGCGAGGGTCACCTGTAACTCACCATCCGGGCTGCCTCCGCCCTCCGCTTGTTCTCCGGGTTCCATCAGGAGGTGATCGATCTCCAGGCTGTCGGACGTCTCCTCTTCAGCGCTATCAGATCCACTCCCTCCAATAAAAATGTAAATCCAACAAAAATTAAATGTTCGTTTGTTCAAAATTGCTAATCTCTGAAAGTTCTTCACCAATTGCTTTGAAATATTGACACAACTTTTCATTTGCATCCGAGCGGGGTTTTATTAACATACTATATAGATGTCACGTCTGTGATGGGGGTAAATTTTTTTTTTTTAAACTGTGTTTTCCATGTGAGGGAAATTTTCGAAACCTCTTTACCTATTGCTTTGATAATTTTGGCACAACGTTGCATTCAAATACGTGCGTGTTTTTATATACCTATTATAAAAAGGGAGCTGGTCGGCCGAGCGGACAGCACGCTGGACCCAGGATCCTGTGGTCCTGGGTTCGATCCCAGGCGCTGGCGAGAAACAATGGGCAGAGTTTCTTTCACCCTATGACCCTATTACCTAGCAGTAAAATAGGTACCTGGGTGTTAGTCAGCTGTCAGGGGCTGCTTCCTGGGGGTGGAGCCTGGTGGAGGACAGGGCCGCGGGGACACTAAAAAAAAAGCCCCGAAATCATCTCAAGATAACCAAGATATATACATGCCTCACCTATATACACGACTCAACTGCCAGCTGACGCGCTTTGCTATAGCAGAAGCAGGAAAGATTTGAGGTAACTACAGAAGCACCATACTGTCCCGCCGAGCTCAAAGCAGCAGCTAAGAGCCTTTGTGGGAATACGGAATAGTTTCATATGAAACTGAAGAAAGGCAGTTAGAACAGAAAGCAATTCAGGAAATAAAGAAAAATCCAAAATATTTCTTCTCATATGCGAAATCAAAAGCAAAAACCACTGCCAGTATTGGACCTATTCGTACAAGTGAAGGTTCATACACGGAGGATGACAAAGAAATTAGTGAAATCCTAAAAAAGCAGTATGAGGACATGTTTAGCACTCCAATAAACAACATGAAGGTGGAAGATCCAGACAATTTCTTTATGCGGGATATTCAAACCCCGGTAAATATAACTGATATAAACACGAGCGCACTAAATTTTGAAAAAGAAATTGAAAACATGCCCATGCACTCGGCCCCAGGTCCAGACTCATGGAATTCAATATTTATAAAGAAATGCAAAGTGCCGGTAGCACAGGCACTCAGTATAGTGTGGAGGAAGAGCTTGGACACGGGGGAGATACCAGATGCACTTAAAGTAGCAGACATAGCCCCTCTACACAAGGGAGAGAGCAAAGCATTGGCAAAAAATTATAGACCAGTTGCACTAACATCGCACATCATAAAAGTTTTTGAGAGAGTGATTAGGAGTCAGGTCACCAATTTCATGGAGACCAATGACCTTCATAACCCAGGCCAACATGGATTTCGAGCGGGAAGATCGTGCCTCTCACAGCTACTTGAGCACTACGACAAAGTCACTGAGGCATTAGAAGAGAAACAGAATGCTGATGTGATATACACGGACTTCGTGTATATTATTTAGATTCAGGTTTGAGTAGCAACATTTGCGGGTTTGCCGATGATGCGGGGATCGGTAGGGAAATTAATTCGGAGGAGGACTCACTGTCACTTCGGGTTGATCTGGATGGGGTTTTGAAATGGTCAAAGGATTGGCAGATGCAGTTTGGTGCTGATAGGTGTAGGGTTCTGAGGTTGGGTGATGATGGTGGAGTTGCGGGGTGCGAGCTGGATGGTGTTGTGATTGCGAAGTCGGATTGCGAGGGGGATCTGGGAGTTGTGATTGGTGGGAATTTAAAACAAAAGGATCAATGCATAAATGTTCGTAATAAGGCAAATCGGACACTTGGATTTATTAATCGCAGCGTTAGTAACAAGACACCTGGTGTGGTTCTCAAGCTATATCTTGCTCTAGTTGGGCCCCATTTAGATTATGCAGTTCAGTTTTGGTCGCCATATTGTAGAATGGATATAAATTCACTTGAACGTGTCCAGCGTAGGATGACTAAGTTAGTTCCCCAAATTAGAGATCTTTCATATGAAGAAAGATTAACAAGGCTTAGGTTGCATTCACTGGAAAGGCGAAGAGTTAGGGGTGACATGATAGAGGTTTACAAGTGGATGAATGGACATAGCCGGGGGGATATTAACAGGGTATTGAAAGTATCAACACAGGACAGAACACGAAACAATGGGTATAAATTGGATAAGTTTAGATTTAGGAAAGACTTGGGTAAATACTGGTTCGGTAGCAGGGTTGTTGATTTGTGGAACCAATTGCCGCGTAACATTGTGGAGGTGGGGTCCCTCGATTGTTTCAAGCACGGGTTGGACAAGTATATGAGTGGGATTGGGTGGTTATAGAATAGGAGCTGCCTCGTATGGGCCAATAGGCCTTCTGCAGTTACCTTTGTTCTTATGTTCTTATGTTCTTATATAGTCGTTAGGAGAGGTGACAAGTCGCCAATATAGGTTATTCTTAAAAAAGACGAGTATCTGGCAAAAATGAACATCATACTCGCCAACCAAATTAGATTCCAAAGTGTAACGAAGGACACTACAGCCGAATTGAAAACGAAGGTAAACAAATTGATCGAAACTGTGAACGCCAAGAAATCTTGACTCCACCGGCCAAACATTATCGGGGAATAAAAACATGGTTACGCATATGGGAATGTCAAGACCCACAAGCCTCTAAACCCACTTCGGCCAATCATTAGTCAGATACCTACACCCACATGCAGACTAGCTAAACGACTCAACTGCCTGCTGACACCTGATGTGACTTGTGCTTTTAGCCTGAAGTCTCCTGCGGAATTCGTTGACTTACAGCGAGGAGAACGGGCCACAAGAATAAGAGCCTCTTTGAATGTGGATTCGCTGTTTACCAACGTGCGTGTGGGTGAAACAATCACGATGATGATGGACAGAGTGTATCATGATCCGGCTTGTACCCCTATTGACATACCAGAGAGCATACTGAGAAAGTTACTCCAAGTCTGCACTAAAGAGGCACCATTTTTGAGTTCCGATGGGCACATGTATAAGCAAGTAGATGGGGTCGTCATGGGTTCTTCCCAAGGTGTCCTGTTTGCGAACTTCTACATGGGTACCATATAACAGAGGGTCTTAGTTGACATGGACTTGAAACCCGCTGTATACTGCAGGTACGTTGATGACATTTTTTATGCAGGTACATGATGTCAGACGTCTGCATCAGCTGAAAGAGGCATTCGGGCAAAATTCGGTGTTACGTTTCACTTATGAGAAAGAGTGATGGGAGGCTGCCCTTTCAAGATGTAACAGTCATGGGGAGAAATGATAGCTTCCACACTACAGTCTACACTACGGAAAGGAACATAGGAATGTGCCTTAATGCCAACAGTGACTGCCCAGACATGTACAAGAGGAATATCGTTAATGATTACGTTGACCGAGCTCTCATTCATAGCTCTGGTTGGAAGCAGGTCAGCGAAGAATTTTGTAGAGTAAGTCAGGTCCTAGTCAACAATGGCTTCTCTAATGATTATGTTGAAGACATCATCAAAAGAAAGGTAAAACGTCATGTAACCTCTGAAAAGTCAACAAACACAACACTTGAACCTCCCATTAGACTGTTTTACAGGAACTTCTTTTCAACGGCTCACAAAATGGAGGAAAGAGTCCTGAAAGATATTATTAATAGGAACGTTATCCTCACAGACACAAATCAGAAGATACAATTAACAATATAATAAAAAACAAGAAAACGGACAACCTACTCATGAAGAACTCTCCTGACAGAAAACAGAACGCCTTGACAGAAACAAACGATGTCTATGCCTTCACATGCCCACTTGGGGACTGTCAGCCCCAAGGTCTCAGTATATAAGCAAGACAACAACGTCTCTTTCTAGCCAATTAACAGTGCATAAACAACAGAACTCCATCAAGGAGCATATAATCTCCTCACACAACCAGACCATCACCAGAGAAATCTTAACAAGCAACACAGAAATTATTAACAGATAAAACGATAGCAGAAGACTCGATATCAGCGAGGCCCTACATATCAAAAAGTCAAAACCAGCAATCAACAGCCAATTAACACATAATTACATTCTACACACTGCAAGACGCCGAACCAGCACAAAAGCAAGCAGATAAAAATGAATACCCATGGTTATATACTCATTCTTTCGTGTTCTGTCTTTTCCCATTAATTTATTTCCTGTCACTTCACCCCAAAAACATTTGCATCCTATCATCTCACCCAAAAAGAAATATATGCATGAAACAGAGTACATAAAAAATTGTCTTTGAAAATGTGAGAAGTCTTGAAAAACGCTTCTAGGCGTCAGACCATAAGTAAAAATGAGAAAATAAACTTTGGAGGGTTATTTTTCAATTACCCTCGACAGTGAGAAAAACGTAAGAACTATTGAGAAGATTCGTGTTAGAATCATTAATCTTACCCTTTCGGTCATATTTAACAACAAAACACACACACACATACATACATACATACATACATACATACATACATACATACATACATACATACATACATACATATATATATATATATATATATATATATATATATATATATATATATATATATATATATATATATGTATATATATGTATATATATGTATATATATGTATATATATGTATATATATGTATATATATATATGTGTGTATATCACGAAAATAAACACGTGATTAAGAATGTGACAATGTCAGACCACAGAGGAAAAATGAAACAGGAATTTCCTTAAGTACTTTCGTATATTAAATACATCTTCAGAAGGTTTCCTTAAGTACGAAAGTACTTATATATATATATATATATATATATATATATATATATATATATATATATATATATATATATATATACATATATATATATATATATATATATATATATATATATATATATATATATATATATATATATACATATATATATATATATATATATATACATATATATATATATATATATATATATATATATATATATATATATATTTATATATATATATATATATATATATATATATATATATATATACATATTTATATATATATATATATATATATATATATATATATTGGTGTATACTGGCAGCAGGTATATATATATATATATATATATATGGCACAACTCTCCTAAACACGAGAGTTAAGTATACAACTTTAGAACACTTTCCCACCAGGAGACTCGAACCTTAGCCAGCACAGAAGCCTTCCAGCAACTGGCATAACAGGTACGCCTTAACCCTCTGCACGAGGGTTAAGGCGTACCTGTTATGCCAGTTGCTGGAAGGCTTCTGTGCTGGCTAGGGTTCGAGTCTCCTGGTGGGAAAGTGTTCTAAAGTTGTATATATATATATATATATATATATATATATATATATATATATATATATATATATATATATATATATATATACATATTTATATATATATATATATATATATATATATATATATATATATATATATATATATATATATATATATATATATATATATATATATATATTGGTGTATACTGGCAGCAGGTTTTCTTTCAAACATGTTTCATTGAATATGACCGCATATTCTGTATTTATTATTTTCTGGTTTAGGGCTTCTATCCCTCTAACTATTTTCTTAGCATCAGGGCTTAATTGAAATAGGAGTTCTCCAAAACTCATTTTCGTACTTTTAAGGTGAAGAAAAGAAGTGATTTACTATAGAGTGTATTTACACTTATTTGTATAATTTGCACGACGTTTCGAACCTCCATGGTTCATTCTCAAGTGAACAGATCTTACAATACTAGTTGATTTTATACCCGCATTAGGTCAGGTGATAATACAATGAAGGTGAAAACATGGGGGGATACATAAGGGATAAACATAGGGGCTGCAGAAGGCTTATTGGCCCATACGAGGCATCTCCTATCTAAACACAAAGATTAATCCAGTGTAATTGGCCTGTTATGTTGGACATTGTCTTCTGTGTTGGCATCGATATGTTCTTGTCTTGTCCTTACTCTCATGGTGGGTAGAGTAAATAGTTCCGTGATTTGGGTGTTCATGGTAGGTCGCTCTATTCTTATGTGAATTGCCTCAAGAATTTGTAATCTTCTTGAATCTTGGGTTTTGTCTATTATGCAAGTATTCTTGTTCAACATTTCTCTTGTTAGAGTAATGTCATGGGCTTGTCTCATGTGATTCCTAGGGGCACCAGATTGAAGATGGCATGTCAAACGCCTCGTCAGCTTGGTCGACGTCATACCTATGTACTTACATTGAAGGTTACATCCTTCGTGGGGGCAAGTGTACATGTATACAACGCTTGACTGCTGTAGAGGGTTCTCCGTCGGCTTCGGGCTGTTTTTGATAAGGAGTTCGGAAGTCTTCTTGGTTTTGTAGAATATTATCAGGTTTATGTTTTGGTTAGGAGTAGTGCTTTTTACTCCTTTACGGATTATTTCTTTCATTATTCTTTCCTCTTTTATATGTTCACTGTGCATGGTTGATTTGTAATATAATTTTATTGGGGGTGTTGTGGTTTCTGTTCTAGGTTCTGAATTATACCAACGGTCCAAGTGTCTTCTTATAGCAGCGTTTATTTCCGCGTTGCTATATCCGTTGTTCACCAATACCTGAGTTACTCTTTCAAACTCTCTACTCACGTTGCTCCATTCAGAGCAGTGGGTAAGCGCTCGACGAATATAAGCATTGAGAACACTGGCTTTGTATCTTTGGGGGCACTCACTTCTACCGTTCAGGCATAATCCTATGTTGGTGGGCTTGGTATATACGTTGGTGCTTAAAGAGGTTCCTGTTTTTGTTATTAGTACATCCAAGAATGGCAGACTGTTATTTTCACTATTTTCATGTGTAAATCGGAGTCGACACAACCATAGGAATGATACTGGACAGAGTATACAGAGACGAGAGCACCCCCAAATTAGACATACCTGAGCCACACTTGATAAGTCTTCTCGAAGCATGTACAAAGGAAGCCCCTTTCATCAGTCCACAAGGAGACATGTATTTACAAATAGACGGAGTAGCAATGGGCTCCCCCTTAGGAGTTTTATTTGCTAATTTTTATATGGGAACCATCGAAGATAGGGTCTTCAGTAGCAGACAAAAACCAACTGTATACTGTCGTTATGTAGATGACATATTCGTAATAGTAAAAGACTCAGATGAACTAATTGACCTAAAAAGACACCTAGAGAGAGAGTCAGTACTCCGATTTACACATGAAAATAGTGAAAATAACAGTCTGCCATTCTTGGATGTACTAATAACAAAAACAGGAACCTCTTTAAGCACCAACGTATATACCAAGCCCACCAACATAGGATTATGCCTGAACGGTAGAAGTGAGTGCCCCCAAAGATACAAAGCCAGTGTTCTCAATGCTTATATTCGTCGAGCGCTTACCCACTGCTCTGAATGGAGCAACGTGAGTAGAGAGTTTGAAAGAGTAACTCAGGTATTGGTGAACAACGGATATAGCAACGCGGAAATAAACGCTGCTATAAGAAGACACTTGGACCGTTGGTATAATTCAGAACCTAGAACAGAAACCACAACACCCCCAATAAAATTATATTACAAATCAACCATGCACAGTGAACATATAAAAGAGGAAAGAATAATGAAAGAAATAATCCGTAAAGGAGTAAAAAGCACTACTCCTAACCAAAACATAAACCTGATAATATTCTACAAAACCAAGAAGACTTCCGAACTCCTTATCAAAAACAGCCCGAAGCCGACGGAGAACCCTCTACAGCAGTCAAGCGTTGTATACATGTACACTTGCCCCCACGAAGGATGTAACCTTCAATGTAAGTACATAGGTATGACGTCGACCAAGCTGACGAGGCGTTTGACATGCCATCTTCAATCTGGTGCCCCTAGGAATCACATGAGACAAGCCCATGACATTACTCTAACAAGAGAAATGTTGAACAAGAATACTTGCATAATAGACAAAACCCAAGATTCAAGAAGATTACAAATTCTTGAGGCAATTCACATAAGAATAGAGCGACCTACCATGAACACCCAAATCACGGAACTATTTACTCTACCCACCATGAGAGTAAGGACAAGACAAGAACATATCGATGCCAACACAGAAGACAATGTCCAACATAACAGGCCAATTACACTGGATTAATCTTTGTGTTTAGATAGGAGATGCCTCGTATGGGCCAATAAGCCTTCTGCAGCCCCTATGTTTATCCCTTATGTATCCCCCCGTGTTTTCACCTTCATTGTATTATCACCTGACCTAATGCGGGTATAAAATCAACTAGTATTGTAAGATCTGTTCACTTGAGAATGAACCATGGAGGTTCGAAACGTCGTGCAAATTATACAAATAAGTGTAAATACACTCTATAGTAAATCACTTCTTTTCTTCACCTTAAAAGTACGAAAATGAGTTTTGGAGAACTCCTATTTCAATTAAGCCCTGATGCTAAGAAAATAGTTAGAGGGATAGAAGCCCTAAACCAGAAAATAATAAATACAGAATATGCGGTCATATTCAATGAAATATATATATATATATAAATATATATATATATATATATATATATATATATATATATATATATATATATATATATATATATATATATATATATATATATATATATACATATATATATATTTGTATAATTTGCACGACGTTTCGAACCTCCATGGTTCATTCTCAAGTGAACAGATCTTACAATACTAGTTGATTTTATACCCGCATTAGGTCAGGTGATAATACAATGAAGGTGAAAACATGGGGGGATACATAAGGGATAAACATAGGGGCTGCAGAAGGCTTATTGGCCCATACGAGGCATCTCCTATCTAAACACAAAGATTAATCCAGTGTAATTGGCCTGTTATGTTGGACATTGTCTTCTGTGTTGGCATCGATATGTTCTTGTCTTGTCCTTACTCTCATGGTGGGTAGAGTAAATAGTTCCGTGATTTGGGTGTTCATGGTAGGTCGCTCTATTCTTATGTGAATTGCCTCAAGAATTTGTAATCTTCTTGAATCTTGGGTTTTGTCTATTATGCAAGTATTCTTGTTCAAGAATACTTGCTGATATATATATATATATATATATATATATATATATATATATATATATATATATATATATATATATATATATATCTATATAACAGTCTAACAGACTGTTATTTTCACTATTTTCATGTGTAAATCGGAGTACTGACTCTCTCTCTAGGTGTCTTTTTAGGTCAATTAGTTCATCTGAGTCTTTTACTATTACGAATATGTCATCTACATAACGACAGTATACAGTTGGTTTTTGTCTGCTACTGAAGACCCTATCTTCGATGGTTCCCATATAAAAATTAGCAAATAAAACTCCTAAGGGGGAGCCCATTGCTACTCCGTCTATTTGTAAATACATGTCTCCTTGTGGACTGATGAAAGGGGCTTCCTTTGTACATGCTTCGAGAAGACTTATCAAGTGTGGCTCAGGTATGTCTAATTTGGGGGTGCTCTCGTCTCTGTATACTCTGTCCAAAATCATTCCTATGGTTGTGTCGACTCCGATTTACACATGAAAATAGTGAAAATAACAGTCTGCCATTCTTGGATGTACTAATAACAAAAACAGGAACCTCTTTAAGCACCAACGTATATACCAAGCCCACCAACATAGGATTATGCCTGAACGGTAGAAGTGAGTGCCCCCAAAGATACAAAGCCAGTGTTCTCAATGCTTATATTCGTCGAGCGCTTACCCACTGCTCTGAATGGAGCAACGTGAGTAGAGAGTTTGAAAGAGTAACTCAGGTATTGGTGAACAACGGATATAGCAACGCGGAAATAAACGCTGCTATAAGAAGACACTTGGACCGTTGGTATAATTCAGAACCTAGAACAGAAACCACAACACCCCCAATAAAATTATATTACAAATCAACCATGCACAGTGAACATATAAAAGAGGAAAGAATAATGAAAGAAATAATCCGTAAAGGAGTAAAAAGCACTACTCCTAACCAAAACATAAACCTGATAATATTCTACAAAACCAAGAAGACTTCCGAACTCCTTATCAAAAACAGCCCGAAGCCGACGGAGAACCCTCTACAGCAGTCAAGCGTTGTATACATGTACACTTGCCCCCACGAAGGATGTAACCTTCAATGTAAGTACATAGGTATGACGTCGACCAAGCTGACGAGGCGTTTGACATGCCATCTTCAATCTGGTGCCCCTAGGAATCACATGAGACAAGCCCATGACATTACTCTAACAAGAGAAATGTTGAACAAGAATACTTGCATAATAGACAAAACCCAAGATTCAAGAAGATTACAAATTCTTGAGGCAATTCACATAAGAATAGAGCGACCTACCATGAACACCCAAATCACGGAACTATTTACTCTACCCACAATGAGAGTAAGGACAAGACAAGAACATATCGATGCCAACACAGAAGACAATGTCCAACATAACAGGCCAATTACACTGGATTAATCTTTGTGTTTAGATAGGAGATGCCTCGTATGGGCCAATAAGCCTTCTGCAGCCCCTATGTTTATCCCTTATGTATCCCCCCATGTTTTCACCTTCATTGTATTATCACCTGACCTAATGCGGGTATAAAATCAACTAGTATTGTAAGATCTGTTCACTTGAGAATGAACCATGGAGGTTCGAAACGTCGTGCAAATTATACAAATAAGTGTAAATACACTCTATAGTAAATCACTTCTTTTCTTCACCTTAAAAGTACGAAAATGAGTCTTGGAGAACTCCTATTTCAATTAAGCCCTGATGCTAAGAAAATAGTTAGAGGGATAGAAGCCCTAAACCAGAAAATAATAAATACAGAATATGCGGTCATATTCAATGAAACATGTTTGAAAGAAAACCTGCTGCCAGTATACACCAATATATATATATATATATATATATATATATATATATATATATATATATATATATATTCAAGAAGATTCTGAAAGCAAGGCCCGATTTGCCCAATAAGCCAAGTTTTCATGAATTAATTATTTTTCGACTACCTAACCTACCTAACCTAACCTAACTTTTTTGGCTACCTAACCTAACCTAACCTATAAAGATAGGTTAGGTTAGGTTAGGTAGGGTTGGTTAGGTTCGGTCATATAACTACGTTAATTTTAACTCCAATAAAAAAACATTAACACTTTCCTGGATTTTCGACTTGAACTTACGGGTGGTTTGCCTAACCGCTTGTCGGGTCACGATGTAAATTTACGGACCGTGTTATATTGGGTATTTACAACTCGATCGACTTGGGGTTTGTATGAATATGTTTGCCATTAATTTTTGGTTTTCTCTATTAGGCACTGTGCCTATTTGAGAAAACGGCAATGTATTGAAACGTAGAGGAGAGACTATTGAATTGGTGACACAACGAGGGTAATCGCGCACTCCACACACTCTTGTGTTGGCCGCGATCATGATTCTACATTTATATGCATGTCTGTGTAGAGAATTTTATTCCGAACACTATACAAACAAACAAAAACGGAGTGAATCAAGTATAAACTTGAAAAAACATGAACAAAGTAAAAACTTTTTACGCTTACGGGTACAAACACGCGTAAGATTCGCGTAAGATTTTATTCGCCGCAAATTTATTTGACGCTCTGTTGGCCAATTCTACCCATGTTCTTATAGAACTTTCTATTGCGAACACATTGCTATAAGAATAAAATACGTAGCTCGAAAAATAATGTCATGACAGTGAAATAAGTATAAACTTTCAAAGCACTGCATCACAACAGTGTCGTCGCTGCTGAAATCACGGCTAACGCTTCGCCCAATTCCCACACTCGTGCGGAACATAATTAGACATTGATAGGCATATGTCTGGGTGGGGAATTTTATTGCGAGTTCAGTGATGTCAAAATAAGCGCTGTAGGATGACTGTGAGGCTGGCAACAAACGAAAGAGTATGAACATTTACTTCCTGTTTGGGTGTCACGGCGAGTCATCTTCGTGTTTATTTACTTCGTGGTGGGATACCAAATGCTTGGGTGACATTTTATGCATATGATCTTGTAGAGAATTTTATTGCCAACGCATTGATACCAAAATGAAAAAATGAGTCCACAGCAACAAAGCCAGGACTCAAGTTCATGTTGGGTACATTGTGTATAAGAGCCGATTCTACAAGACGGCGTCTGTGTAGAGTAGAGGCAGGTAAGATTATTTTGGAGGAGGACCAATCAATGGGATGATTAGAATCCCCCACATGGCAGAAGAGAGCATTGTTAGTGTCTGCAGACTTAACACTTCTCTTGTGTCTGTCATTCAGTGTACGGCCAGTTTCGCCAAAGTATTGGAGAGGACAAGACGAACAGGAAATAGAGTAGACACCAGCAGCATTAGAAGCAGGAGGAGCAGTGTGAACTAGATTACTACGAAGTGTGTTAGTTTGTCGAAAGGCGAGTTTAATGTCAAGAGGACGAAAGGTATTGGTAAAAGTTTTGAGTTCAGATATGAAGGGAAGGCTACAGTGCTACAGTATACAGTGCTACTAGTGTTGGAAGCAGGTTTAGGATGAAAGAAATTTCGTTTAGCTTGAGAGTAGGCACAGTTGATGAAATGCAAAGCATAACCAAGGCGAGAGAATGATTTGTAGATAAAGGCAATTTCAGAATCAAGAAACTGAGGGTCGCTGATGTGTAGAGCGCGGAGGAAGAGAGAGACGAGGACACTTTTCTGAACAGAAGGAGGATGGTAGGAAAAGAAGTGAATGTACATGCCACTATGCATGGGTTTACGGTAGACAGAGAAAGAGAACCCAGACACAGAGCTGTGAACATGAACATCAAGAAAAGGAAGGAGGGAATTAGATTCCCACTCAACTTTGAAATGAATAGAAGGAGCCAGATTGTTAAGAGAGGCGAGGAAAGGCTGGAAAAGATTAAGGTCATGAGGACATAAAGCAAAAAATGTCATCAACATAGCGAAGCCAGAGAGAGGGACGAGTATCAATAGAAGGAAGAAGAACAGTATCGAAGTATTCCATGTAGAAATTAGCAAGAACAGGGGAGAGAGGGGAACCCATAGCGACACCGAAAGTTTGAGTGTAATATTTACCGTTGAAAGAGAAAGAGTTAGATTCATAAGAACATAAGAACATAAGAACAAAGGTAACTGCAGAAGGCCTATTGGCCCATACGAGGCAGCTCCTATTCTATAACCACCCAATCCCACTCATATACTTGTCCAACCCGTGCTTGAAACAATCGAGGGACCCCACCTCCACAATTCAACACAGAGTCTAATGAGATCGAGGAAAACGTCAGTGGGAAGTGGGAGAGGAAGGAGGCCCTCTGACGCCTTCTGTCTAAGGAAAGAGAGAACGTCATCGAGCGGAACATTAGTGAACAGAGAGTCGACATCAAGACTAAGCATCTTACAAGAGGGTTGCAGGCGCAGTCTTTCTATGAAGTCCTGAGAGTGACGAAGGTGGGCAGGGGAAAAAGTGCCAAGGTAAGGTGTCAGGGTTTTAGCGAGCCAGGAGGCAAGAGGATAGCTGACAGAACCCCGTGAAGAAATGATAGGACGAAGAGGAACACCAGGTTTATGAGTCTTAAGAAGACCATAGAAATATGGAAGAGAAGGGCAGATGACACGGAAACGTTTAATGAGATCAAAGTCAGGAGGGCAAAGACTAGAGAGCTGTCTTAGTTTGCGGTTAAAGGAAGTTTTGAGGCGATCCAAAGGGTTAGAAGTCAGGGGAGCATAAGTGCGAGAATCAGAGAGCAAGACATCTGCTTTTCGGAGGTAGTCCTCACGGTCAAGGACAACCACCGAATTGCCTTTGTCGGAAGGAAGGATAAGAATAGAGTTGTTAGATTTCAGGGAGGCAAGGGCAAGCTGGAAGCGACGAGGAAGGTGGTTTCTTTTTCTCTTTCCTTTTCTTTCTCTCTTCTTCCTTTTTCTGTGCATTGTCTTCTCCTACGCTCCCTTGCTATCCTCTTCTTATTCCTTTTACTATCTCCTTCGGTGGTTATAATAGGAGCTGCCTCGTATGGGCCAATAGGCCTTCTGCAGTTCTCATTATTACTACTATCCCCTACACCTTACTTTCCTCTTCAGCTCTCTCTTGCCTATTTTTTGCCTGTCCCTACCTGTCCTCATCACAATCGACTTGAGCCGAAACTTGGCCGAAACGTCGTCGTCCCTTCAACTTCTAGTGTGTGGTTTGGTCAACATTCTTCCAGCATGTCAGCTCTGTCGGCCGCGGCCCTCAGGTCCTTTATGTCCTCCTCCTTTACTCTAACCCTGATCTCAGGAGAGAGCATGGACATAAACTTCTCCATGATCATAAGCCTCTTGACATCCTCAGCCGACTTCGCTCCTTTGGATTCCAGCTGTCGGAAAATCCGACACCATTTAATAATCATACAGATAATAGCTGTATTGTATAAACAAGTTAACCATAGAAAACGTAACTTGTAGTGGAATTACCGTCTAAAGAAAACGGGATATCATCACCACATACTATTATAATTCACCAGCTATTTTGCTGGGAATTATTCTTAAATACATTAGTCTTTGGACTTTACCATCATAAAAACATCTTATATAAATTAACTTAATTATCAATATTAAAGTAGAGTAAATGTGACCCTTCTATCACTTTCTGACATGTGGACAATGTAAGCCAGGCATCAGAGTGAGGAAGGAGGGGCAGCCATTGTTGTGTCACCTCCGAGACGTGTGGAGCAAATTCGGCTCCTATCATATCTGGACAATGTCGGCCAGTAACGTCAATAGTATGGAGTGTTAAACAGCCATTGTTTATACTAGACCAGAGGCTCACACGGGAGCAAATTCGGCTCCTGTTAATTTACTTGGACGTAGTGTTATGGAAACCAAAAGTGTACCATTTTCAACACGCTGTCATCAAATCAAGTTAAGTGTTCTTTCCGAAACCCATTATCTATCATTAGTGGCCATTAATGTCATTGGGTAGGGTTAGCCGGTTAGAACGCGAAATCGCCTCATACTAAAGGTAATTAAGCCAGGTCTTTATTGTTCCATGTACAGTACAATGTTTCTCTGAAATACCTGTCATATACTAGGTTTCTGGCTTCACAGCTAGCGCCCTTTTGACAGGTCAAGACGAGGAAGCAAGGCTTTGTGCATCAGTTACTGGGGGATGGAAGCTACCTCAAAGAGGATAATTTGGTGTCTACACCCTAGTTATACCTGGTGGACTAACCTGCTATACTATAAGATAAGGAACCTTTTCAATGTATGTAGTTAATTCTGTAGTTTGATTGGCTGCATATATATAAACTAATAAACCCCCCCTAATGTGTAGAGGATCGATTTGTGAGATTAAGAGATTATTGCAGAAATACAGTCCACTTATCATTATACAAATTGCTATCGAAGTATATAAATTAACGTAAATATAAATTCATATAAATTAAATAAATATAAATCTCACAGGTCGGTTCCCACATTATTTGGTCCTTCGGAACCGGAATATTCGGTCCTTTGAACCCACATTTGGTCATCTTAGTACCGGATGAACCAGTTAACCAGTGGATTCATTAAATATACTAGTGCAGTGTTATTTAAACAAAGCCAGCAGTCAAGACGGCAGCGTAGCCTCGAGGGAGCTCAGGAGCCTCCCTCAGCCGAGTTCAGCTTCGTCAGCGGTTTCATGCACACCCACAGATATTTGGTGGCGTGTTATTTCGTGAAATGACAGCGCTAATATAGAAGCCAGCCAAATTAGTGACTGTGTCGCGAGATTGTTCACGGATTTCGTGGTGTTACATTTCGCGAGAGATTATCCACGAATTTTGTGGACTTTATTTCGCGAGGTCACTAATAATATTTAATACTTCTAGATAATATTAGAAGTTTCATAGAGGCTAATTAAGAGGCTATTATCAATAATTGTGTATATTATTTCTTCAAAATAGAGAATTATTTAATATATATTGCACTAGTGATCACAGTATAATATTTACTAATTGCCAACCCACAACAGGGTAGGATATGACTAGTTGAACTATTATTGCTCATCCTAGTCCCATTATTACCATAGTCAGTTGTACTATATTGAATAACCTAACACCATTAATGAATGGTCCAGACCCTATTTTGGGTGTAATTTTTATCAACTCGAGTTGAGTTGTATATATAATAATTTACTTATGATCATTACACCTTTGAGTGATTAATTAGTGTCTCTACCATCCTAGGGTGATATAGAAGAGCTAACCTAAAGGTACTTCCATGACACTGGTTTATCACTCAAATCATTAGTGTGTATGATTGTGTATATATAATGTGTATTAATTTTAAGTGCTAACCTCTAGTAGAGGTAGGATTATTGCCTAGTGAGTGCATTTTACCCTAGGCTACCATTAGTGTTTGTTCAGTATTATGAGCGACCCAAGTACAAGTCCCACAAGGCTTCACCAACGAGCCAGTATGGATAATGCAGGGAGAATGAAAAGAACCCTTGCAGGTCTTAAAGGCCACTTAACAAGACAGATCAAGAAATGTGAAGATTTGTTACAACAATCTCAAGTTGATTATGCTGACCTGGAAAGCTATTATCAAGCAGCTGCAGGTAAATTTGAGCAAATCAAATGCCAAATGGCTGTCCTTGTGGGGACAGACTACTACCATCAATTCATCGGTAGCCCTACTAAATATCAGGGTATAACCATGTTAAACTCTGCAGGAGGTAAATTACTCTCAGGCCCAGTATCAAGCCTGAGGAGACCTATGCCTGCAGATAAACAATACCAATAGAAATCTAAATTTGTCAGCTGATTATATTTCTCCAGTAGCATTATACTAAGGAGATTACAGCTGACTATACCAACAGACGTTGATGTTAGTATCATCATTTAAAGCTGAAGATGAGTTCATGAGGCCTCAGTGGCAAATCAGTGAACAGTAGCTTAAACAGCTACAAGTCACTGCGACCAATGTCACTGAACCCACTGCAGTCTCAGAACCATACTTTACTTTAATGATGAGCTATTCAATCTTCTGAATCAATTAACTAAATTAAACCCCAATAAATCTGATGACTGATTTGATACATTTATTATTTAATCAAGATGTATTCCATGGGCCTCAGTGTTTATATATCAGTGACCAGTTACCTGAACAAACTTCAAGTTATATCTAATGTCACTGATCTCACTGCAGTCCCTGAATCATACTTGACTGTAGTACTTGATCACATCCAGTCTTCTGGGTTAAATAATATGTAATAAGGCTTGAATATTAGCCTTTCAAGAGTTGACAGGGAAATGAAATCGCATTAGACTTCTAACCCGTGCAACTCTAGTACGGGACATCCGTCCTGTACGAACAGACGCACAAATGTGTGATTACTAACTACTAACATCAAATTAATCAAATAATTCGAAGGAGGAGTATCGGTGTTCGTCTGTTCTAAATAGGACTTCGACCCGTGAGCAGCCCCTGGGGAATTATGTCGGAAAATCCGACACCATTTAATAATCATACAGATAATAGCTGTATTGTATAAACAAGTTAACCATAGAAAACGTAACTTGTAGTGGAATTACCGTCTAAAGAAAACGGGATATCATCACCACATACTATTATAATTCACCAGCTATTTTGCTGGGAATTATTCTTAAATACATTAGTCTTTGGACTTTACCATCATAAAAACATCTTATATAAATTAACTTAATTATCAATATTAAAGTAGAGTAAATGTGACCCTTCTATCACTTTCTGACATGTGGACAATGTAAGCCAGGCGTCAGAGTGAGGAAGGAGGGGCAGCCATTGTTGTGTCACCTCCGAGACGTGTGGAGCAAATTCGGCTCCTATCATATCTGGACAATGTCGGCCAGTAACGTCAATAGTATGGAGTGTTAAACAGCCATTGTTTATACTAGACCAGAGGCTCACACGGGAGCAAATTCGGCTCCTGTTAATTTACTTGGACGTAGTGTTATGGAAACCAAAAGTGTACCATTTTCAACACGCTGTCATCAAATCAAGTTAAGTGTTCTTTCCGAAACCCATTATCTATCATTAGTGGCCATTAATGTCATTGGGTAGGGTTAGCCGGTTAGAACGCGAAATCGCCTCATACTAAAGGTAATTAAGCCAGGTCTTTATTGTTCCATGTACAGTACAATGTTTCTCTGAAATACCTGTCATATACTAGGTTTCTGGCTTCACAGCTAGCGCCCATTTGACAGGTCAAGACGAGGAAGCAAGGCTTTGTGCATCAGTTACTGGGGGATGGAAGCTACCTCAAAGAGGATAATTTGGTGTCTACACCCTAGTTATACCTGGTGGACTAACCTGCTGTACTATAAGATAAGGAACCTTTTCAATGTATGTAGTTAATTCTGTAGTTTGATTGGCTGCATATATATAAACTAATAAACCCCCCCTAATGTGTAGAGGATTGATTTGTGAGATTAAGAGATTATTGCAGAAATACAGTCCACTTATCATTATACAAATTGCTATCGAAGTATATAAATTAACGTAAATATAAATTCATATAAATTAAATAAATATAAATCTCACAGGTCGGTTCCCACACCAGCCACTTCAGGAATTTTCTCTACATGTCCCTCGCCGTCTCCGCATAAGATTTTCCTGGTGAACGGGTACATTCGCTGAATCTCTTCTTGTAACATTCCGGCGTTAGCTTGAAAGAGTGGAGCACAGCTCTCTTCACAGCATCGTAGTTGGTACACTCATGAGGTCGAGTATGTTGTAGGCTTCGCGAGCTTCACCGTTGAGCCTACTCTGAACCAGCTCCGCCCACTCTGCCCTCGGCCACTTCTTCAAGGTAGCGACCCTCTCGAAGTGGTCAAAGAAACCTTCAGCTTCGTTAGGCACAAAGACCGGCAAATCTCCCTCTCTCACTCGGCGGTCTTCCTGCTGGGGTGGTGCAGGTGGAGCTAGCCCTAGCTCAGCTCGCTTCAGCTCAACTTCTTTGTTTGCCTCAACCTCTTGCTGCTTCAGCCTAGCTTCCAGCTCGCGCTCCTCTCGTCACAGCTGTGCTTCATGCTCACGCTCTTCCTTGTGCAGCTGTGCCTCTTGCTCTTCTCTGCGCAGCTGTGCCTCTCGCTCTTCTCGTTTCAGCTGCGCCTCCAGCTGCAGCTTCAATATCTCCAGCTTGACGCTGCGCCTGCTGGCGCTGGATCCCCTGCTGCTTCCACCAATACTCAAATGTTTTCCCATACTGACAGGTGTCTGTGGCCGTTCCTTCCCCAAAGCTTCATCTCGTGCCCTGAGCTATGCCATGATCTCCAGTCTTCTCTCTCCCACTTTGGAAGATCTCAATTTTATCTCAAAGTGTCGGCTATCGATTGCAGCTGAGCCTTGGTGCAATCCTCCAGCACCTGCTCATCTCTAGTGTCAATGAACCTTGTTACCTTATCATCCTCCATCTTGTGCTACGAGAGATAACCTGTACCTGATACCTAATACCACTGTAAAGCACCACAATTGCAACTGTTATCTTGATCGATATCCTGGCGAGGTCGCCAATGTCAGGATACGTCCTGTAAGCGAGTAATGGTGTACACTAGATCTTTATCCCGGACACCTGGCAAGATCGCCAATGTCGGGGTTTACCTTAGTTGTAAGATAAGTATAAGTATAAGTAACCATTCTTGATATCCGGTCAATGGTCGCCAACGTCGGGGTGTCTCTCTCTCTACATGGACACCACCCAGTAGTATTAGTGATAACTGTTACTCACCGTTGCCTTGCGAGTCTTCACTCAATCCTCGCAGCGCCACTGTTCGCCAGGAGAGTATCCCAGTCGATTCCCAGCCAGCCTTATAGCCAAAGATGAGTGGGAACACAGTTTGCTCTCTCCCAACCCTGTGCCCGCCCCGACAAGGGTTCTTCTACTAACTGCAAGGTCGCCAACTGATGTTTCCCGTGTCCAGTAACACGTCAGTGGTATTGTGGAATTGTGGTACCAGTGGCAGAGAGCTCACTCATTAAATCTGGTCTCAGGCAGGTATATGTCTCTTATACTCTCACTCTTTGGAACTGTTCTATAGCAACAAGATATATGGAGGGATAATACAAACGCAAAGGTCTTTTGTATTTTACTTAAAAACTTCAAGGTATTATAGCCGTATCAACAACGAAACATCAAGTACAATGCAGAAAGTCACTTTCTCTTCATAAAACTGGGGCTCGTCTAGAGGGCAACACTCCCCCTCTCCTGTCAATGTCAGCTGGGCGACCCCCTTCACTGTGCGAATGCTTAGTACTTGTTTTCCTGTCGTTGTACACCTTGTTTTTTAAAATTCGCAGGAATCACTACATTTGTCATCAACACAATATTTGCTATAATGACACTAGAATGCAATGAATCACCACACTGATCTCAGGTTCAATAAATCATTTCTACAGCACTTAACATAATAATTCACTATAATGGCGTTACACTGTACTTAATGATAATAGATGCAATCAGTTACGATACTGATCTAAGATTCAATAATTCCTCTCGAAAGCGATAACACAATTAATCACTGCACACACGGAAATGTTATCCAACCACCAACATATGCATATATAGAAATAAATTCATCAATATCAATAATAATAAGATAAATACTGGGCACACAGCCTAACACCAATAACTGGTACACTTATATATATATATATATATATATATATATATATATATATATATATATATATATATATATATATATATATATATATATATATATATATATCTGACATAAGTTATCATATTAATGTTACATGAAAGAAATCATCAATGACACAGTAAACTCTTCAATGATAACAGGTGCATCCACACATCGCAAATATTTATACCGTGAGAGCTTTCTACAGCCTCACTTCTCATAACTGTGTCCTACCGTGACATAGACATTAGTGAGCCTTGCTCACGAAATGAAAGATACTCTGGCTAAATATATAGCTGACTAAAGGGGAATTGCGAGGGAAACTAGAATCACCTACTTCCACTTCACTGATGTGGACTCGCCCTCCGCTGCCAACCTACTTCTCGGCTGCAGTCGTCCTGATTCCCAATTAGTTTTCTTCTCTCACTGCTTCCTGGTAGATTGGCCCAGCCGCTATGTTATCACTGAATGGGTGAACTGCCTCAGGCATCACATACGTCACTGTACAGAATTCACTTCTTCTTCTTGCAAAGCACCTGTCCCTGGAGCACTTGTTGCTCAATATTCCGTCTATTCCCTCTTCGGTCCACACATGGAATGAAGGAAGACCTCTCAGCGTACTTGTAGACTACGAGTGACGCGTAAAATCCACATGAGCGGGGTACAACTGTCAAATCTGACAGGACCAACCTTCGCACATCCGTCCACCTTGACGTGTCGTGTCAGACTGATGGCACCAAAGATGCGTGATCTGCAGACCCCCCTGCCTTCGTGACGTCATACTTGCCAGGGGCGGTTTTCATTGGCTCCCTGTGCCACGTCACTGTCAGTGACCAATCTGGTGTCACTGACGTCACATAGTTTTGGCGGCAAATTGGAGGGGCCAGCGACATATTGGCGTCCTAAAGGGCCTATACCACAGGCCAAAATACCTTTCTTTTACGAATTTCTCGACAACGCGAGAACACTACACTCTCCCATATATATCAAACTGTTGCTCACGACGTAGAGAACGCTCGGGTAAAGTGGATATGACTCTTACAGCCGGCGTGGGAGAAATATAAGGGGGGGGGGACACCGTCACAATATATATATATATATATATATATATATATATATATATATATATGCGTATCAACAACGCATATATATAATTATAGCCGTATCAACAACGAAACATCAAGTACAATGCAGAAAGTCACTTTCTCTTCATAAAACTGGGGCTCGTCTAGAGGGCAACACTCCCCCTCTCCTGTCAATGTCAGCTGGGCGATATATATATATATATATATATATATATATATATATATATATATATATATATATATATATATATATATATATATATATATATATATATGCAAACAAGCCTGAATGGTCCCCAGGACTATATACAACTGAAAACTCACACCCCAGAAGTGACTCGAACCCATACTCCCACAACTGGTATGTACAGGGACGCCTTAATCCGCTTGACCATCACGACCGGACATAAGGAAGTGATAGCCGAGGCTATATGAACCACTTCCCCGCCGGCACTCGGATGGTAATCTTGGGCATAGCATTTTATCAAATCACCTCATTCTTTGGGGCACACGTGAGGAACACAAATGCAAACAAGCCTGAATGGTCCCCAGGACTATATACAACTGAAAACTCACACCCCAGAAGTGACTCGAACCCATACTCCCACAACTGGTATGTACAGGGACGCCTTAATCCGCTTGACCATCACGACCGGACATAAGGAAGTGATAGCCGAGGCTATATGAACCACTTCCCCGCCGGCACTCGGATGGTAATCTTGGGCATAGCATTTTATCAAATCACCTCATTCTTTGGGGTGTGAGTTTTCAGTTGTATATAGTCCTGGGGACCATTCAGGCTTGTTTGCATTTGTGTTCCTCACGTGTGCCCCAAAGAATGAGGTGATTTGATAAAATGCTATGCCCAAGATTACCATCCGAGTGCCGGCGGGGAAGTGGTTCATATAGCCTCGGCTATCACTTCCTTATGTCCGGTCGTGATGGTCAAGCGGATTAAGGCGTCCCTGTACATACCAGTTGTGGGAGTATGGGTTCGAGTCACTTCTGGGGTGTGAGTTTTCAGTTATATATATATATATATATATATATATATATATATATATATATATATATATATATATATATATATATATATATATATATATATATATATATATATATATAAATATATATATATATATATATATATATATATATATATATATATATATATATATATATATATATATATATATATATATATATATATATATATATATTAAATATGACCGAAAAAGTAGGAGTAATAATTCTAACACGAATTTTCTCTAGCTCTCTTATGTTTCTTTTCACTGTTGATGGTAATTCAAAGATCAATTCTCCAAAATTCATTTTTATTTCTAGTCTGACGCGACACTTGAGCGCGTTTCGTAAAACTTATTACATTTTCAAAGACTTTAGTTTACAAACACACAACTGAAACTTATAGAGCTTACACATCTTCGAGGTTTATATCTACATTTGGGTGAGGTGGATGAGGTGAAAAACGAACTTTCAACAATGGGTATTCAATGGGTATTAAATTCCAACACAAGACAGAACACGAAACAATGGGTATTGAATGGGTATTAAATTCAAACACAAGACAGAACACGAAACAATGGGTATTGAATGGAAGTAATTGTAGAAAGCCTATTGGTCCATATTTCTTGATGCTTCTATATTGGAGTGGAGTCTTGAAGTGGGTAGAATATAGTTGTGCATTAATTGGCTGTTGATTGCTGGTGTTGACTTCTTGATGTGTAGTGCCTCGCAGACGTCAAGCCGCCTGCTATCGCTGTATCTATCGATGATTTCTGTGTTGTTTGCTAAGATTTCTCTGGTGATGGTTTGTTTGTGGGAAGAGATTATATGTTCCTTAATGGAGCCCTGTTGCTTATGCATCGTTAAACGCCTGGTAAGAGATGTTGTTGTCTTGCCTATATACTGTTTTTTTTTTAAACTCAAGTTTCCTCCGAGGCTATGGGTCCCCCTTCTTCCAGCTAGAAGTGGTACTCCCTTCATATAAAATAAATATATACATATACATATATAAGATAATATATATATATATATATATATATATATATATATATATATATATATATATATATATATATATATATATATATATAGATATATATATAGATATATATATATATATATATATATATATATATATATATATATATATATATATATATATATATATATATATATATATATATATATATATATATAGGACTATATGCGACTGAAAACTCACACCCCAGAAGTGACTCGTACCCATACTCCCAGGATCAACGCAATTGGTATATACAGGACGCCTTAATCCGCTTGACCATCACGACAGGACATAAGGAAGTGATAGCCGAAGCTATATGAACCACTTCCCTGCTGGCACTCGGATGGTAATCTTGGGCATAGCAGTTTATCAAATCACCTCATTCTTTGGGGCACACGTGAGGAACACAAATGCGAACAAGCCTTAATGGTCCCCAGGACTATATGCGACTGAAAACTCACACCCCAGAAGTGACTCGAACCCATACTCCCAGGAGCAACGCAACTGGTATATACAGGACGCCTTAATCCGCTTGACAATCACATCCGGACATAAGGAAGTGATAGCCGAAGCTATTTGAATCACTTCACCACCGGCACGCGGATGGTAATCTTGGGCATAGCATTTTATCAAATCACCTCATTCTTTGGGGCACACGTGAGGAACACAAATGCAAACAAGCCTGAATGTTCCCCAGGATCATATTCGACTGAAAATTCACACCCCAGAAGTGACTCAAACCCATGCTCCCAGGAGCAACGCAACTGGTATCTACAAGACGCCGTAATCCACTTCACCATCACGATTAAGATTACCATCCGAGTGCTGGCGGGGAAGTGGTTCAAATAGCTTCAGCTATCACTTGGCACTGTGGGGGATGGCACTCGAGGCACAGTGAAGTTAACGACATCATCAAGAGGAGCCTCACCACAGCTGGATGCCCAGCTGAAAGAGAGCCCCGTTACCTAACGCCCCGTAACTCTGATGCTCTTATTGGTCGCCCAATGGTATCACAGTGAACCCCTGGAAGAATGGCAAGCAGTTGGTATGGGACTACACGTGCATATCAACCCTGGCTAACACCTACATTAACCTCAGTGTTGCACAACCAGGTGGCGCTGCCAACCCCAGGGAAGCAGCCAAATCCCGTAAGTATAGAAAACTGGATCACCACTACAATTTTTTCCCCATTGCTTCTGAGACACTTGGCGCCTGGGATAAAAGTGCTACCTGTTTTTTGAAGGAACTAGGTTCTAGGCTCATTGAAACAACAAGGGACCCAAGAGCTGCAAGCTTTCTTTTCCAGCGCCTCAGTGTGGCGATACAGAGGGGAAATGTGCACTGCATCCAGGGTTCCTGCCCGCCATCTGAGGAGCTGGAGGAACTCGACAACCTATGATAACCATCTTTGTAACCCATATGTAACTCCTTTTTTGTAACAAAGTTCAAATAAAGTAAATATATATGTGTACATACAAAAGAATGGGGGTGGTAGGAGAAGATAATATTAGTGTTCAGTGAGAAACCACAAGGTCTCCTCTGAATACTTTTTATTTTCTTCTCCGAGGCTATGGGTCCCCACATTGGCACCAGAGGTGGTACCCTCACAAACTTTTATATATATATATATATATATATATATATATATATATATATATATATATATATATATATATATATATGTCGTACCTAGTAGCCAGAACGCACTTCTCAGCCTACTATGCAAGGCCCGATTTGCCTAATAAGCCAAGTTTTCATGAAATATTTGTTTTTCGACTACCTAACCTACCTAACCTAACCTAACCTAACTTTTTCGGCTACCTAACCTAACCTAACCTATAAAGATAGGTTAGGTTAGGTTAGGTAGGGTTGGTTAGGTTTGGTCATATATCTACGTTAATTTTAACTCCAATAAAAAATAATTGGCCTCATACATAATGAAATGGGCAGTTTTATCATTTAATAAGAAAAAAAATAAAGAAAATATATTAATTCAGGAAAACTTGGCTTATTAGGCAAATCGGGCCTTGCATAGTAGGCTGAGAAGTGCGTTCCGGCTACTAGGTACGACATATATATATATGTCGTACCTAGTAGCCAGAACGCACTTCTCAGCCAACTATGCAAGGCCCGATTTGCCTAATAAGCCAAGTTTTCCTGAATTAATATATTTTCTCAAATTTTTTTCTTATGAAATGATAAAGCTACCCATTTCATTATATATGAGATCAATTTTTTTTATTGGAGTTAAAATTAACGTAGATATATGACCAAACCTAACCAACCCTCCCTAACCTAACCTAACCTATCTTTATAGGTTAGGTTAGGTTAGGTAGCAGAAAAAGTTAGGTTAGGTTAGGTTAGGTAGGTTAGGTAGTCGAAAACCAATTAATTCATGAAAACTTGGCTTATTAGGCAAATCGGGCCATGTATAGTAGGCTGAGAAGTGCGTTCTGGCTACTAGGTACGACATATATATATATATATATATATATATATATATATATATATATATATATATATATATATATATATATATATATATATATATATATATATATATATATATATATATATATATATATATAAAGTCAAAAAACCAAGAAGACTTCCGAACTCCTTATCAAAAACAGCCCGAAGCCGACGGAGAACCCTCTACAGCAGTCAAGCGTTGTATACATGTACACTTGCCCCCACGAAGGATGTAACCTTCAATGTAAGTACATAGGTATGACGTCGACCAAGCTGACGAGGCGTTTGACATGCCATCTTCAATCTGGTGCCCCTAGGAATCACATGAGACAAGCCCATGACATTACTCTAACAAGAGAAATGTTGAACAAGAATACTTGCATAATAGACAAAACCCAAGATTCAAGAAGATTACAAATTCTTGAGGCAATTCACATAAGAATAGAGCGACCTACCATGAACACCCAAATCACGGAACTATTTACTCTACCCACCATGAGAGTAAGGACAAGACAAGAACATATCGATGCCAACACAGAAGACAATGTCCAACATAACAGGCCAATTACACTGGATTAATCTTTGTGTTTAGATAGGAGATGCCTCGTATGGGTCAATAAGCCTTCTGCAGCCCCTATGTTTATCCCTTATGTATCCCCCCATGTTTTCACCTTCATTGTATTATCACCTGACCTAATGCGGGTATAAAATCAACTAGTATTGTAAGATCTGTTCACTTGAGAATGAACCATGGAGGTTCGAAACGTCGTGCAAATTATACAAATAAGTGTAATACACTCTATAGTAAATCACTTCTTTTCTTCACCTTAAAAGTACGAAAATGAGTTTTGGAGAACTCCTATTTCAATTAAGCCCTGATGCTAAGAAAATAGTTAGAGGGATAGAAGCCCTAAACCAGAAAATAATAAATACAGAATATGCGGTCATATTCAATGAAACATGTTTGAAAGAAAACCTGCTGCCAGTATACACCAATATATATATATATATATATATATATATATATATATATATATATATATATATATATATATATATATATATATATATATATATATATATATACACTAGCAGTACCCACCACGCGTTGCTGTTGCTCAGTCTGGTTAAATGGAATGAATGATAAGAAAAGAGAAAGCGCGCGTTTCTATTATGTTTAATTTCACAATGCTTGTGGGTATACAATATTTTTTGTTTTTCCATTGTCTGTGGAGATATATAGATTTTCTGGTTTGCCGACTCTAGAACACTCAACATATAATTGTCCACTTGAGGAGCAGTCCGTGTCTAGATATAAACTGCACAATTCTAAAGATTGGTCCTGAGCTTTGTTGATGGTGATTGCAAACGCCAATTGAATTGGAAATCACATTCTCCTTAATTGAAATGGTATATCTGTTGGAATCATAGGAATGCGAGGAATGACGACATCTTCCCCTTTGAAAGGTCCTGTCTTTGATTGTTGCTTCTACGACGTCGCTGATTAATTTTTTTACTACAAGGCGCGAGGTGCTGCAAAGTTTTGGCTTGTTGATATTTCGCAACATGGTAATTGGCAAGCCGATTTTCAATTGCCGTACGTTTGATGGTATCCCTGGCAGATCGAATGATTTAAAAAATTATGTTTGATAATTAACCGCTTCATCTGCTTTCACAATAGTTTCGACGGACTTGTATGTGACTGCGTCGCTTTGAATGTTTGAGTAATATTGTTTAACCAATTCTTCTTTTGACGTCACTAAATAGCAGAAGTTATGAGGCAATGAAATTCGTCCTGAGGTCTGATGAACCGGCCCGTTTACGTTCTCAATTTCTAGAAATTTATGTGAGAATATCTCAGCTGATGGATCGTTTTGCAGTAGCTACATAACTACACACATATTTGTAGTTAATTTAAATGTCTTTACGTGGCACCACAAAGTAGAGTATTTCAGGCAAGCATTTATTTCGTCCACTGGTGTCAATCGAGGAATTACAGGTAATGTTTCCCTGATCTTGCAATGATCGTTCAAGAGCCTTGAGCAATTTTTGTGGGGCATTGTGCATTCATCCCAAACAATAAGTTTGCATTTCTGCAATACTTTTCCCATGCCGGATACATTGGAAATGTTGCTCGTAGGAGTTTCAATGAATTGAATGTTCAAGGGCGATTTCAAAGTCGAAGTAGCAGTTCTTCCACCTGGTAGCAATGTCGCAGCAATTCTGGACGATGCAAGAGCTAGGGTTATATCATTTTGGGATCGAAATGCTGCCAGAATCAATCTAATTAGGAAGGTTTTACCAGTTCCTCCTGGCGCATCTAAGAAGATTTCTCCAAGCCCATTATTGACAGTTTGAATTATATGATTGTTAATGTATTTTCGCTCAAGCGTTAGCCTAGGAATATTTGATAAAATATACGAGCAGATCGATTCGATGATAGCTTTTCCAATTGATTGAGAACTTTGTTCGCGATTTCTAAGGTCAAGTCTTCAATCATTAGCAAGGCTTCGTTGAAGATTTTTGCTGTAAAATCCATGTTCATATTTTAATTTTCTTTACGTACTCGACGGATAATATCTTCAGCTATGTGCGATATATAATTATCCATAACTCTGTTGGAGATAACGGAGAGTCGGTGGTCAATATGATTGCAAATAATGCACGAATTTGATTTGGATGTGATGTGTTGGACGGGTCATTAATGCATACATCCCAATGCCAATCGTTGTCCAATAAATTCAGAGCTTGACATGCACTACGGGAAGTGGCATGTTGACTAATCATGACACTTGACAAATCTCAATTGACGCCGTTGACAAATCTCAATTGCTGGAAAGACTTTGGTCTGGGCACATTTACCAGCAGCATGCGAAGAAAGAAGCGTTCATCCTGATTAGGTTGCACGATGTACAGTCTGCCTATCGTAGTTTATTTGAATATCCCAAGTTATCCGTCGACTCGCTCTCCTCGTTTGCGTCGTTCACTTGATTTTCTACTGGAATTTCATGTGTAATACGTAGGCACTTCCGAATACAGCATTATTTTCGCAAACACGTCATTTTGACATAACGTGAAGAGAGCAGTTAACGCTGTAGCCGGTGGAATCATAGCTGTTTGCTGCACATTTGCAGCTGTGAAATAAACGTGTTGTTCATTTTCATGTTTTTAAAACAAAAACAAAAAATACTAACGAAATATTTCAATTCAAACGCAAATCAATCGACACAGCTCAATTCCACCACCAATTGCACTGAAAAATAATAAGAACAGTTAAAAAACGAAAAGAAAAACAATGAAAAAAGAAACAAATAAACTATACCCACGAAATGAACTGTATGGTAAACAACACAGCTCAATTCCAGTGCAATGTCACACAAAGTAATTAAATCAAAATGAAAATAAAACAAAATCTATGAGAAATCAATTTATCAATGCAATCAGAAACATTGTAATGGTATCGTAACATATTTTGTATAGCTTGTATTGGTCTTACGTGTAACAGATGGCGCTGTTTTTTAAAAAAGCATGTTTTACCTGTCATAGGTGTGGCATCTAAATAGTAGGTATATAAAAACACTCACGTATTCGATTGGAACGTTGTGTCAAAATTTCAAAGCAAACGGTGAAGAACTTTCGGAGATTAAAGCATGTGTTGCTCCTACATCCTACAGATGGCGCTGTTTTTTTTTAAAAGCATGTTTTTCCCTATCACAGGTGAAGCATGTATATAGTAGGTATATAAAAACGCTCTCCTATTCCAATGCAACGTTGTGTCAAAATTTCAAAGAAATCGGTAAAGAGGTTTCGAAGATTTCCCTCACATGAAAAACACAGTTTAAAAAAAAAACATTTTTTCCCGTCACAGACGTGACATCTATATAGTATGTATATAAAAATCCGCTCGGATGCGAATGGAACGTTGTGTGAAAATTTCAAAGCAATCGGTGTAGAACTTTCGGAGATTTGAGATTTTGAACAAACGAACATTCCCATTTATATATATATATATATATATATATATATATATATATATATATATATATATATATATATATATATATATATATATATATATATATATATATATATATATATATATATATCGTACCTAGTAGCCAGAACGCATTTCTCAGCCTACTATGCAAGGCCCGATTTGCCTAATAAGCCAAGTTTTCATGAATTAATTGTTTTTCGACTACCTAACCTACCTAACCTAACCTAACCCAACTTTTTCGGCTACCTAACCTAACCTAACATATAAAGATATGTTAGGTTAGGTTAGGTGGGGTTGGTTAGGTTCCGTCATATATCTACGTTAATTTTAACTCCAATAAAAAAAAATTGACCTCATACATAATGAAATGGGTAGCTTTATCATTTCATAAGAAAAAAAATACAGAAAATATATTAATTCAGGAAAACTTGGCTAATTAGGCAAATCGGGCCTTGTGTAGTAGGCTGAGAAGTGCGTTCTGGCTATTAGGTACGACATATATATATATATATATATATATATATATATATATATATATATATATATATATATATATATATATATATATATATACATATATAAATATATATATATATATATATATATGTCGTACCTAGTAGCCAGAACGCACTTCTCAGCCTACTATGCAAGCCCCAATTTGACTAATAAGCCAAGTTTTCATGAATTAATTGTTTTTCGACTACCTAACCTACCTAACCTAACCTAACCTAACTTTTTCGGCTACCTTACCTAACCTAACCTATAAAGATAGGTTAGGTTAGGTTAGGTAGGGTTGGTTAGGTTCGGTCATATATCTACGTTAATTTTAACTCCAATAAAAAAATGACCTCATACAAAATGAAATGGGTAGCTTTATCATTTCATAAGAAAAAAATTCGAGAAAATATATAAATTCAGTAAAACTTGGCTTCTTTAGCAAATCGGGCCTTGCATAGTAGGCCGAGAAGTGCGTTCTGGCTACTAGGTACGACATATATATATATATATATATATATATATATATATATATATATATATATATATATATATATATATATATATATATATATATATATATATATATATATATATATATGTCGTACCTAGTAGCCAGAACTCACTTCTCAGCCTACTATGCATGGCCCAATTTGCCTAATAAGCCTAGTTTTCATGAATTAATGTTTTTTCGACAACCTAACCTACCTAACCTAACCTAACCTAACGTTTTCGGCTACCTAACCTAACCTAACCTATAAAGATAGATTAGGTTAGGTTAGGTAGGGTTGGTTAGGTTCAGTCATATATCTACGTTAATTTTAACTACAATAAAAAAAATTGACCTCATACATAATGAAATGGGTAGCTTTATCATTTCATAAGAAAAAAATTAGAGAAAATATATTAATTCAGTAAAACTTGGCTTATTAGGCAAATCGGGCCTCGCATAGTAGGCTGAGAAGTGAGTTCTGGCTACTAGGTACGACATATATATATATATATATATATATATATATATATATATATATATATATATATATATATATATATATATATATATATATATATATATATATATATATATATATATATATATATATATATATTATATATTTATATATGTTGCACCTAATAAGCCGAGTTTTCTTCATGTTATAAATTTTTCTAATTCTGTTTCTTATGAAATGATAAACCTTACCCTTTATCTATGATTTAATTTGTTTTTATTTAAGTTAGAACTAATGTAGAAATAAAACAAAACCTGTCCCAATCTTCCTAACCATCTTAACCTAAACTAACATAACTATGTCAGTAATTCATGTTCTTAATGTAATACATTAATATTAAATCAAATAAACCAATTGGAAACATTTTTTGGAAAATATTGACATTCACTCTTCCTATTAGGCAAATCAGGCCTTGCATACCAAGCCGAGTATTGCATTCTGACTATTAGGTACGACAAATACATGTATATACTTGAAAACTCTGAATACCCTTGCAAGGGCTAAAACCTCCATCCGTGTGATGCAAAGCAGAGTGCTGTTCCACTGCATCACCACCCTACAAAAAGTTTGAGAGAGTCTTTCTTTGAACTCATTCAACCCCATGCCCGAGTGCATTCTGGTTATGTGGTGTCTTTACAATAGTGCATGTGGAGGTCTTTGTCTACCTTTTCATTTCCTCTGAGAATTTTAAAGGTGATAATCCCGTCTTTCCTATCTTTTCTGTCTTCCAGCGACCAGCGGTGCAATTCACACAGCCTTTTCTCGTAACTCATATTTCTCATCTGTTGGATCTTCGTACCATCAGACTGTACACATCATGATTGAAACTGTTTGTGAAAAATGTTGTAACACGCACCTTAACCACCTTCTAAGTTGAGTGCTCAATAACCCCCTACAATATATGTTGGAGAGCAGATAATTAACCCTGTCTATGTATGATAGAGGAGAAACATGTGAGCAGGTTGGCATGGTAAAAGCACTACAATCACCTGTGGTTGAGGCTAAATAACATTTCACCTTCCCTAAAGTGAACAGTTCACCTCCCCTAAAGTGAATAATTCACCTCCCCAAAGGTGAACGGCTCACTTCCCCAAGTTGGACCGTTCCCAAGATGATCAGATAACACTGTAACTGTAACTGATGGTGGACCTCACCTGACATGTTCCAGGTAGCCTGGAACCCAAGGATGACCTGAGCGGCGAGGAACCACAGAGACAGACCCAACAACCTCATGGTGAAGAGTCACTTCCGTTAAGCTGCAAGAATTAATATAATTGGAACTTCCTTCACCGAGGATCCCGAAGAGTTGAGAACTGTGGGAATTGGAGAACTGTGGGGACTGGGGACTGTGGAGACAGGGAACAGTGATGACTGTTGTTAGTGGGGACCAGGACTTGTGAGTACTGGAGAGTTAGTGAGTACTGGAGAGGGACCTCACCACCGTCGACCATGTACTGGACGGCTCTGAGTCCCGGAGCCACCCACCCAACATGAGGCAAAAATCATTGATCAGATACCATTAACTATGAATGTCGGAGCGAGACCTTTGTGGGCGACTGAAACACTGTAGTTTACTGGCGGTGAGTGACCATAGTGATGCCTGTGTGTGTCACTTAAGGTTTTATCGCTGGTGCTCCCTGCATACAAGCAATATAATTAAATATGCTCTCACTCATTAATTAATATTTTCATACAAAAAATTACCTCTCAATGTTTAATAAATAAATTTCAAATATCACTAATAATCAAATATGTGCAGTATTGTGCTATATGGTCCAAATTAACCAACATACTTAATTCCCTGGTTAACCTCTGTTCTAAATAATTCTAGTAACCAGCATTCTTCATTGTCCAATTAACTTTCTTGTAATACAGACCAATGAATTAACAAGCATCATTGCCAAATTAGCATTCGTTCAAAACAGTCCAGTTAAAAAACATTCTTCATGCCTCAGTTAACCTTCATGTTAAAATGTCCTATTAACCAGTGTTCGTGAGTTGCTCTATTTCCAAGCATACTACGGAACCTTATTTACTTCAGGTTCCGTGGTATGCTGGATTGAGATAAATTAAGTAAATATTTAGATATATCAATATCACATTTATAGCCTAGTCCCTCCTCCAAATCTTTAACTACTACTTAGCACTAATAAATCATTTATTTACCTGAGGGGCCACTAACAGTAGTGGCCTCGAAGAGGAGAGTGTGAGTGGATCTCTCAGCACAAGCTCATGTGCACTCATTTGATGAGATGTGCTTTCAGGTTGCTTGCATGGCACAACTTCCTTAGGAATGGACAGAGATGGGGCATGTTTGGTGTCTACAGTTTCTCTGTGGTCTCAGGAATTCAGTTATATTGTCTATGTTGACCTATGTCATCTCACTGAGCCGGAATCGATTGAGAGGTTGGATGCTACTAAGGGTAAGGGCTCTGGGCCCAAGGAAAGGAAGTTGGTGTTGTGTGGTAGAGGAGGGTCTGTACGGTGAAGACTGTTAGCTAACCCCCACCCTCCCACACGCAAACCTTACTCTACCCTACCTATCACAATGGACCACAGTTGTGAGCGAGGGAGAGGCCTCGTTGGTGGCTTGATTCTGGCACGATGGCTAATGAAACGTAAGCAATCCAAGATTTAAGGTACTGATTGGAGGATCAGAGGTGTGAGTACCTCGAGGGGAGCAGCTAGCACCTGCAAGGGAAGGTGGTCCTTGGTTAAGCTAGGTAACAAGGGCATCAGGTTGAAAGAAACTTTGCCCATCTGTTTCTGCCTGGTCCGGGAATCAAACCCGGGCCACAGAATTACGAGTTCTGCACGCTGTCCACTCAGCTAATAGACACCCCACACAGAGTTTATTCACCTAGTTGTATTCATCTAGTTGTGCTTACGGGGGTTGAGTTCTTCTCTTTTGGCCCACCTCTCAACTGTCAATCAACTGTTACTAACTACTAATTTTTTCCCACACCACACACACACACATCAGGAAGCAACCCGTGACAGCTAACTAACTCCCAGATACTTATTTACTGCTAGGTAACAGGGGCATTAGGGTGAAAGAAATTCTGCCCATTGTTTCTCGTCGGCGCTCGGAATCGAACCAGGGACCACAGGTTCACGCATCCAGCTAGCTGTTCGTTCAGCCACTGGCCCCTATAGGAGCTCCGTGTGGCTGTGTGTGTGTGTGTGTGTGTGCTCACCTAATTGTACTTACCTAATTGTGCTTGCGGGGGTTGAGTTCTGGCTGTTTGGTCCCGCTTCTCAACCGTCAATCAACAGGTGTACAGTAACCTGAGCCTATTGGGCTCTATCATATCTACACTTGAAACTGTGTATGGAGTCAGCCTCCACCACATCACTTCATAATGCATTCCATTTGTCAACCACTCTGACACTAAAAAAGTTCTTTCTAATATCTCTGTGGCTCATTTGGGCACTCAGTTTCCACCTGTGTCCCCTAGTGCGTGTGCCCCTTTTGTTAAATAGCCTGTCTTTATCTACCCTATCAATTCCCTTGGGAATCTTAAATGTGGTGATCATGTCCCCCCCTAACTCTTCTGTCTTCCAGCGAAGTGAGGTTTAATTCCCGTAGCCTCTCCTCGTAGCTCATACCTCTCAGCCCGGGTACTAGTCTGGTGGCAAACCTTTGAACCTTTTCCAGTTTCGTCTTACCCTTGACTAGATATGGACTCCATGCTGGGGCTGCATACTCCAGGATTGGCCTGACATGCGTGGTATACAAAGTTCTGAATGATTCCTTACAAAAGTTTCAGAATGCCGTTCTTATGTTGGCCAGCCTGGTATATGCCGCTGATGTTATCCTCTTGATATGGGCTGCAGGGGACAGGTCTGGCGTGATATCAACCCCCAAGTCTTTTTCTCTCTCTCTCTGACTCTTGAAGAATTTCATCTCCCAGATGATACCTTGTATCTGGCCTTCTGCTCCCTACACATATCTTCATTACATTACATTTGCTTGGGTTAAACTCTAACAACCATTTGTTCGACCATTTCTTCAAATTGTCTAGGTCTTCTTGAAGCCTCAAGCTGTCCTCCTCTGTCTTAATCCTGTGTGTGTGTGTGTGTACTCACCTAGATGTGCTTTCAGAGTCGAGCTAGACTCCTTGCCCTCCCTTCTGAACGTTCTTAGATTATTGCAATGACTCACTTCTCAAGCTTTTATCATATTTACATTTAAAAAAAAGATGATGGTAGCCGAAGCTATTTACCCCATCATCCGGACAGTGCTCTGATAGTAAGCTTGGGCATAATATTTTATGAAATCACCTCATTTTTTGGGGCACACGTGAGAAACACAAATGCGAACAAGCCTGAATGGTCGTCAGGCATACATGCAGCCAAAAACTGACACCCCAGAAGTGACTCGAACCCATACTGCCAGGAGCACTATGCAACTGGTGTACAGGACACCTTCACCAGCAGACTCTGCCTGCTATCATCCCGATTGTTTCGTCCACAGTTACGTTGGTAAATAGTGACTCCACATCCAACGAGACTTTTATCCCTGTGGCCCGTGCAAACTTACTGCAGGAAGCACGGGACTCGGGGATAAGAGCCTCGTTGGATGTGAAGTCACTATTTACCAACGTACTTGTGGAGGAAACAATCGGGATGATAGCTAACAGAGTGTCTCGTGACCCGGCTTGCACTCCTCTTGACATGCCAGAAAGCATACTGAGGAAAGTACTCCGAGCCTTTACTAAAGAGGCACCCTTCATGAGCAAAGATGGGAACATGTAAAAGCAAGTAGATGGGGTCGCCATGGGTTCTCCCCTAGGTGTCCTGTTTGCGAACTTCTACATGGGCACCATCGAGCAGAGGGTCTTAGTTGACATGGACTTGAAACCCGACATTTACTGCAGGTGTGTTGACGACATTTTTACACGGGTACCTGATGCCAGATGTCTGCAGCAGCTGACGGAGGTATTTGAGCGGAATTCTGTGTTGAGTTTCACGTACGAGATGGAGAATAATGGGAAGCTGCCCTTTCTGGATGCAACAGTCACGGAAAGGACCGGAGTTTTCTATACTGCAGTCTACACCAAGGAAATAACATAGGAATGTGCCTCAATGCCAATAGTGACTGCCCTGAAATGTACAAGAGGAGTGTTATCAACGTTTACGTCGACCGTGCTCTCAGCCACAGCTCAGGATGAAAAGAAGTCTGTGAAGAGCTCTGTAGGGTAAGGCAACAACAGCTTCTCTAATGGTTTCGTTGAAGACATCATAAGAAGAAAGGTGAAATGCCATGCAACCCCTGAAGAGTCAACCAACACAACACTTGTAACCCCCTATTAGACTATTTTACAGGAACTTCTTTTCGACGGCTCATAAAACGGAGGAAAGGGTCCTGAAGATATTGTTGATAGGAACGTTATCCCTACAGACAAAAATCAGAAAAAACAATTGACGATTTACTTAACCAAAAAAAAAAAAAACGCGAAAGTATTTAAGGAAATTCCCGTTTCAATTTTCCTCCGTGGTCTGACACTGTCACATTTCTAATCATGTGTTTATTTTTCATGATTTACACACACACACACTTTATATATATATACATACATATATATATATATATATATATATATATATATATATATATATATATATATATATATATATATATATATATATATATATATATATATGCATATATATATATATATATATATATATATATATATATATATATATATATATATATATATATATATATATATATATATATATATATATATTATTAAATATGACCGAAAAAGTAAGATTAATAATTCTAACACGAATTTTCTCTATCTTTCTTACGTTTCTTTTCACAGTTGATGGTAATTCAAAGATCAATTCTCCAAAATTCATTTTTATTTCTAGTCTGACGCGACACTTGAGCGCGTTTCGTAAAACGCGGTCCTAATCAACAACGGCTATTCCAATGGTTTCGTGGAAGACATCATAAAAAGGAAAGTGAAACGCCATGCAACCTCTGAAGAGACAACTAACACAACACCTATACCCCCTATTAGACTATTTTACAGGAACTTCTTTTCCACAGCCCATAAAACGGAGGAAAAGGTCCTGAAAGATATTGTTAGTAGAAATGTTATCCCTACAGACAAAAATCAGAAGATACAACTGACGATTTACTATAAAACCAAAAAAACGGCCAGCCTACTCATGAGAAACTCTCCAGACACAAAGCAGAACGCTTTAAAAGAGACCAACGTCGTCTATGCCTTCAAATGCCCTCTTGGGGACTGTAAGCCTCAAAAAACCCAGTATATAGGCAAGAGAACAACATCTCTTTCCAGGCGTTTAACGATGCATAAGCAACAGGGCTCCATTAAGGAACATATAATCTCTTCCCACAAACAAACCATCACCAGAGAAATCTTAGCAAACAACACAGAAATCATCGATAGATACAGCGACAGCAGGCAGCTTGACGTCTGCGAGGCACTACACATCAAGAAGTCAACACCAGCAATCAACAGCCAATTAATGCACAACTATATTCTACCCACCTCAAGACTCCGCTCCAATATAGAAGCATCAAGAAATATGGACGAATAGGCTTTCTACAATTACTTCCATTCAATACACATTGTTTTGTGTTCTGTCTTGTGTTAGAATTTAATACCCATTTAATAACCATTGTTGAAAGTTCGTTTTCACCTCATCCACCTCACTCAAATGTAGATAAAAACTCGAAGATGTGCAAAGCTCTATTCAGTTTCAGTTGTGTGTTTGTAAACTAAAGTCTTTGAAAATGTAATAAGTTTTACGAAACGCGCTCAAGTGTCGCGTCAGACTAAAAATAAAAATGAATTTTGGAGAATTGATCTTTGAATTACCATCAACAGTGAAAAGAAACGTTAGAAAGATAGAGAAAATTCGTGTTAGAATTATTAATCTTACCTTTTCGGTCATAATTAATAATATATGTCTACAGGAAAGACTGCTACCAAAATATACTAATATATATATATATATATATATATATATATATATATATATATATATATATATATATATATATATATATATATATATGTGTGTGTGTGTGTGTGTGACTGAAAACTCACACCCCAGAAGTGACTCGAACCCATACTGCCAGGAGCAACGCAACTGGTAACTACAGGACGCCTTAATCTGCTTGACCATCACGACCGGACAATAAGGAAGTGATAGCCGAAGCTATTTGAACCACTTCCCCGCCGGCAACTCGGATGGTAATCTTGGGCATAGCATTTTATCAAATCACCTCATTCTTTGGGGCACACGTGAGGAACACAAATGCAAACAAGCCTGAATGGTCCCCAGGACTATTCATTCCTGGGATTCATTCCTATTTGTGTTCCTCACGTGTGCCCCAAAGAATGAGGTGATTTGATAAAATGCTATGCCCAAGATTACCATCCGAGTTGCCGGCGAGGAAGTGGTTCAAATAGCTTCGGCTATCACTTCCTTTTGTCCGGCCATGATGGTCAAGCGGATTAAGGCGCCCTATAGTTACCAGTTGCTCTGCTCCTGGCAGTATGGGTTCGAGTCACTTCTGGGGTGTGAGTTTTCAGTCGCATATAGTCCTGGGGACCATTCAGGCTTGTTCGCATATATATATATATATATATATATATATATATATATATATATATATATATATATATATATATATATATATATATAAAAATATATATATATATATATATATATATATATATATATATATATATATATATATATATATATATATATATATATATATATATATATATATTATTAAATATGACCGAAAAAATAAGATTAATAATTCTAACACGAATTTTCTCAATATTTTTTATGTTTCTTTTCACTGTCGATGGTAATTGAAAAATTAATTCTCCAAAATTAATTATTATTTCTAGTCTGACGCGACACTTGAACGCATTTCGTAATAACTTATTACATTTTCAAAGACTTTAGTTTACACACACACAACTATAACCTGCAAACACTAAACAGAGTCCTACTATGCTATAATTTAAACGGCTTTCATTTCATATACCTGCATTTGGGTGATGTGATATGTTACAACAGTTTTGGATGAGGTGAAAACACAAGACAGAACTCAAAACAATGGGTATAATATTGGGTAAGTTTAAAGGGAAGAATGGAAGTAACTGCAAAGGGCCTATTGGCCCATATTTCTTGATGGTTCTATATTGGTGTGGAGTATTGAAGTGGGTAGAATATAGTTGTGCATTAATTGGCTGTTGATTGCTGGTGTTGACTTCTTGATATGTAGTGCCTCACAGATATCAAGCCGCCTGCTATCGCTATATCTATCGATGATTTCTGTGTTTTTTATTAAGACTTCTCTGGTGATGGTCTGGTTGTGGGAAGAGATTATATGTTCCTTAATGGAGCCCTGTTGCTTATGCATCGTTAATCGCCTGGAAAGAGATGTTGTTGTCTTGCCTATATACTGATTTTTTTAAGGCTTACAGTCCCCAAGTGGGCATTTGAAGGCATAGACGACGTTGGACTCTTCTAAAGCGTTCTGCTTTGTGTCTGGAGAGTTTTTCATGAGTAGGCTGGCCGTTTTTTGGTTTTACAGTAAATCGTCAGTTGTATTTTCTGATTTTTGTCTGTAGGGATAACGTTCCTATCAACAATATGTTTCAGGACCCTTTCCTCCGTTTTATGAGCTGTCGAAAAAAAGTTCCTGTAAAATTATCTAATTGGGGATACATGTGTTGTGTTAGTTGACTCTTCAGAGGTCAACGCCATCATAAAACGACATGCAATTACAGGAACTTCTTTTTGACAGCTCATAAAACGGAGGAAAGGGTCCTGAAAGATATTGAAAGTTTAAAATTTATGCTTCAGGCACGAATCTTCTAGATATTCCTTAGGTCTTTCTTCTCTGAAGCAGGAAATTGAAATTTTTTCTCTCCAAAAATAATTTTGTACTTTTTATTTGTCTGACGCATTGTGATGCGTTTTGTGAGGTCTTTCCCCCCATTCTCAAAGACACGTTCTACTATGCTTAGCACCCGGTTATATCCTCTTATGGTGAGGTGGTTAGGTGACATATGGATGAATGACATTTCATGGCTGATATTAATAAGGTGTTAAATGTATCAACATAGAGTGTGACATTTTGGGTTCTTATGTTCTTCTGGCTGCTTCCGTTTATGTTGCAGGGTCATTCGGTCCAGCGTTTGTGTTGGCCCGGGGTCTTGAGTAGAGTAGAGTAGATAGAGTGTAATTGTTATTGTGTTAGCTGGTTACTGATTGCTGGTCTAGATTTCTTAATAGAAACACACCCAGTTAGGCTTCAGGTAGAACTTCCAGGAACTTCTTTTCCACGGCTTAGGAAAACGAAGGAAAAAGTTTTGAAAGATATTATTGAATGGAACGTTATCCCCACAGACACCACTCATGGGATACAATTAAAAATTTACTACAAAAACCAGAAGACCGCCGATCTACTCATGAAAAACTCTCCAGACCCAAAGATTTCAGTATATGGGGAAGAAAACAACGTTTCTCTCAAGGCGATTAACACTGCACAAGCAACAGGGCTTCATCGAGGAGCATATAATCTCCCCCTCACCAGACCATCACAAGAGACATCTTAACAAGCAACACTGTAATAATCGATAGGTTTAACGACAACAGAAAACTGGACATCATCGAGGCCCTACACATCAAAAAGTCAAGACCAGCAATCAACGACCAGTTAACACATAATTAGATTCTACCCACTTCTAGACCCCGAACCAAAATAGACAGTAGCAGCAAGAACATAACTGCTTATGTTCATGCATGTAATAGCCTATTAATATTCATTCATCCACTTGTTCATCTCAGTCACGTCCTGTACCACCTCACCCGAAGAGAATATAATCCTTTGAAAAAGCATGGATGTTTTGTTTCGACAGTCCCGCTCCTGTGCCAGGTAAGTCCATTACGGGCTCACCATAGCCCGTGCTACTTGCCCCGCTCCTGTGCCAAGTAAGTTACGGGCTCACCATAGCCCGTGCTACTTGGATCTTGTTCCGAGTAGCTGAATCTATAACAACATGTTTCGACAGTCCCGCTCCTGTGCCAGGTAAGTCCATTACGGGCTCACCATAGCCCGTGCTACTTGGAACTTTTGTTCCCAGTAGCTGAATCTAAAACAACAAACAACAACAACATGAAAAATTTATGGGCTCAATATAGCCCTTGCTACACGGACATTTCCTTCTGAGTAGGAAATAGGACATTTCCTATTGCTAATAATTAGCAATAATAAGTAAACCAGCAGGAACCATGATGAGGATTCGGCCATATGCACTGGGTATTCGCAGGCACACGCCCCAGACAACTATGCCACGACATAGTCAAAAGCATTCAACGGGGGGCTCTACTGAATACACGAGGGTTCCTGAGGCTTCCACTGGAGCCGAAACAGGATTTCACACAATCTCTCCATGCACTCTTTCTTTGTCGTCTAGGAATATTCTACCTCTGATGCTCCTTTTTTCCTCCTCGCTCTCTCAGAGAGAAAGCACAGTAATGTGATATATCAATTAGCAAATCATAAGAGCCATGAATACCTAGAGCCTTGAATACCTAGGCTTGAATCCTCGTCACGGCTCCTTCAAATTTTCTCAATGATATATCATATTTGTGGGATTTCTCTCTTTGGATTGAAAGAGGATCTTCAAAGGAAGAACATTCCTTGGCGACGGAGCCAGAGTGCATGGGCGGGATTGTTTGAAACCGTGGTTCGGCTTCAGTGGAAGCCTCAGAAACCTTCGTGAGCTCAGTAGAACCTCATTCTTTTGACCATATCGTGGCCTAGTTGTTTGGTGAGTGTGCTTGGGAATGCCCAGCACATAGGTTGGAATCCAAATCACGGCTCCAACGGATTTTCTAATTGATACAGCACGTTAGTGGGATTTTTCTCTGTGCATTAGCAATAATAATAATAATAATAATAATAATAATAATAATAATAATAATTAGCAATAAATATAATAATAATAATACACACAGAAATCACAATAACATGATATATCAAATGAACAAATCCACAAGGGTCTGTATGAGGGTTCGAACCTATGCACTGAGTGTTCCTACATGCGCCTAAGTCAACTGTACCACGACATGGTAAAATAATTGCAACCTGGAGTGATACTGCCCGCACGAGGCTCCCGAGGCTTCAACTGAAGCCTAACCGGGGTTTCACACAATTCCTCCATCCACTCAAGCTCTGTCAACCAAGTAGTTCTCTCTGACTATCTGACAGTTGACTTCAATACACACAAAAATCACAATAATGTGATATATCAAATGAACAGAACTTTAATTCAGAGGTAGTCAGAGGTTGACTGTTTGGTTGACAGAGCCCGAGTGCATGGGGGAATATAATAATAATAATAATAATAATAATGATAATAATAATAATAATAATAATAATAATAATAATAATAATAATAATAATAATAATAATAATAATAATAATAATATTAAAAATAATAATAATAATAATAATAATAAAAATAATAATAATAATAATAATAATAATAATAATAATAATAAAGATAATAATAATAATAATAATAATAATAATAATAATAATAATAATAATAATTATAATAATACTATTAAAATAATAATAATAATAATTATAATAATACTATTAAAAATAATAATAACAATAATTATTATAATTATAATAATAATCACAATGAGAAAATCCACTGGACCAAAAAAATCCACTTTTTTGGTGTGGGGGGGGAGGGGAGTAAAGAGGATTGAGAGGCAAAGGTGAAGGAAAGTTTAGAAATGGGGAATACAGTAAGAGTTATGGAAGCAAGCGGGCTGTATGCCCTGCGGACTGCTGTATCCTGACTGCTAGAATATGCCACTGGCAATACCTTGGCCATAGGTTTGCCTCATCTCAGAGCCACAGGTGACGTTAGCATGATTTTTTTTTTAAATGACAATAATAATAATAATAATAATATTAATAATAATAATAATAATAATAATAGTATTAATAATAATAATAAATAATAATAACAATAATAATAATAACAATGATAATATTAATAATAATATTAATAATAATATTAATAGTAATAATAATATCAATAAAAATATTTATACTAATAGTATCAATAATAATAATAATAATGGTAAAAATGATAATAATATTAATAATAATAATAAAGCTGTTGATATGTTGGTATATCAATGACAAAAAGTAGATTTTATTAGTAGTCAGACATTTCCTCCACACGACCAATTTCAACACTCGTATCACCCGAACCTAAGTCACAAAAGTTGTCGTGACAGCGTGCGTGCAGCCAAAACAACAACAGCTCGTCAATTAGTAATTAAAACGTCTTCTAAATCAACAGCAAATGACCAAATTTTACTCCATACATCTATCAAAAAAGACCTTCCAACCGAGGGTGACGAGCCAGTGGACTGAATAAAATAAGAGAAAATGTCTGCCCAAACAATTAGGGCTTGTCTCATTGTCATTATCATTGAGCAAATAGAATGAAAGTAGATTCTACTTTGCTCTGATGAAGGCGAATTAGCCGAAAACGCGTTAGGCATTTTCTGTTTTTCACATGTGGTTATTCTGCATACTTGGATCAGTGTTTTTGTGATCATTGTTGCATATATATATAT
>NC_091185.1:18367929-18457929 GCF_040958095.1 Procambarus clarkii
GTAGATAGTTCGAGATATATATATCTCAAACATCTCTACCTCCCGAAGGCACCAGATGAGTGAGGGGTCAGTCTGCAATTTTCATCAAGCCACTGTCAATGTGAGAGAACTCGTGTCCAGCTTATAAGCCTATACTTGCATAAACCACAAGTGAAGATAAACAATCTTTGGACAACACCCACCAGTGGGACTCGAACCCAGAAAGCACAACTACCTTCCAGTAGCTGGCATAACTAGTATGCTTTAACCCACTACGCCATCAGACCTTACAAAAGAAGTAGATAGTTCGAGATATATATATCTCAAACATCTCTACCTCCCGAAGGCACCAGATGAGTGAGGGGTCAGTCTGCAATTTTCATCAAGCCACTGTCAATGTGAGAGAACTCGTGTCCAGCTTATAAGCCTATACTTGCATAAACCACAAGTGAAGATAAACAATCTTTGGACAACACCCACCAGTGGGACTCGAACCCAGAAAGCACAACTACCTTCCAGTAGCTGGCATAACTAGTATGCTTTAACCCACTACGCCATCAGACCTTACAAAAGAAGTAGATAGTTCGAGATATATATATCTCAAACATCTCTACCTCCCGAAGGCACCAGATGAGTGAGGGGTCAGTCTGCAATTTTCATCAAGCCACTGTCAATGTGAGAGAACTCGTGTCCAGCTTATAAGCCTATACTTGCATAAACCACAAGTGAAGATAAACAATCTTTGGACAACACCCACCAGTGGGACTCGAACCCAGAAAGCACAACTACCTTCCAGTAGCTGGCATAACTAGTATGCTTTAACCCACTACGCCATCAGACCTTACAAAAGAAGTAGATAGTTCGAGATATATATATCTCAAACATCTCTACCTCCCGAAGGCACCAGATGAGTGAGGGGTCAGTCTGCAATTTTCATCAAGCCACTGTCAATGTGAGAGAACTCGTGTCCAGCTTATAAGCCTATACTTGCATAAACCACAAATGAAGATAAACAATCTTTGGACAACACCCACCAGTGGGACTCGAACCCAGAAAGCACAACTACCTTCCAGTAGCTGGCATAACTAGTATGCTTTAACCCACTACGCCATCAGACCTTACAAAAGAAGTAGATAGTTCGAGATATATATATCTCAAACATCTCTACCTCCCGAAGGCACCAGATGAGTGAGGGGTCAGTCTGCAATTTTCATCAAGCCACTGTCAATGTGAGAGAACTCGTGTCCAGCTTATAAGCCTATACTTGCATAAACCACAAGTGAAGATAAACAATCTTTGGACAACACCCACCAGTGGGACTCGAACCCAGAAAGCACAACTACCTTCCAGTAGCTGGCATAACTAGTATGCTTTAACCCACTACGCCATCAGACCTTACAAAAGAAGTAGAAGTAGTTTATCTTCACTTGTGGTTTATGCAAGTATAGGCTTATAAGCTGGACACGAGTTCTCTCACATTGACAGTGGCTTGATGAAAATTGCAGACTGACCCCTCACTCATCTGGTGCCTTCGGGAGGTAGAGATGTTTGAGATATATATATCTCGAACTATCTACTTCTTTTGTAAGGTCTGATGGCGTAGTGGGTTAAAGCATACTAGTTATGCCAGCTACTGGAAGGTAGTTGTGCTTTCTGGGTTCGAGTCCCACTGGTGGGTGTTGTCCAAAGATTGTTTATCTTCACTTGTGGTTTATGCAAGTATAGGCTTATAAGCTGGACACGAGTTCTCTCACATTGACAGTGGCTTGATGAAAATTGCAGACTGACCCCTCACTCATCTGGTGCCTTCGGGAGGTAGAGATGTTTGAGATATATATATCTCGAACTATCTACTTCTTTTGTAAGGTCTGATGGCGTAGTGGGTTAAAGCATACTAGTTATGCCAGCTACTGGAAGGTAGTTGTGCTTTCTGGGTTCGAGTCCCACTGGTGGGTGTTGTCCAAAGATTGTTTATCTTCACTTGTGGTTTATGCAAGTATAGGCTTATAAGCTGGACACGAGTTCTCTCACATTGACAGTGGCTTGATGAAAATTGCAGACTGACCCCTCACTCATCTGGTGCCTTCGGGAGGTAGAGATGTTTGAGATATATATATCTCGAACTATCTACTTCTTTTGTAAGGTCTGATGGCGTAGTGGGTTAAAGCATACTAGTTATGCCAGCTACTGGAAGGTAGTTGTGCTTTCTGGGTTCGAGTCCCACTGGTGGGTGTTGTCCAAAGATTGTTTATCTTCACTTGTGGTTTATGCAAGTATAGGCTTATAAGCTGGACACGAGTTCTCTCACATTGACAGTGGCTTGATGAAAATTGCAGACTGACCCCTCACTCATCTGGTGCCTTCGGGAGGTAGAGATGTTTGAGATATATATATCTCGAACTATCTACTTCTTTTGTAAGGTCTGATGGCGTAGTGGGTTAAAGCATACTAGTTATGCCAGCTACTGGAAGGTAGTTGTGCTTTCTGGGTTCGAGTCCCACTGGTGGGTGTTGTCCAAAGATTGTTTATCTTCACTTGTGGTTTATGCAAGTATAGGCTTATAAGCTGGACACGAGTTCTCTCACATTGACAGTGGCTTGATGAAAATTGCAGACTGACCCCTCACTCATCTGGTGCCTTCGGGAGGTAGAGATGTTTGAGATATATATATCTCGAACTATCTACTTCTTTTGTAAGGTCTGATGGCGTAGTGGGTTAAAGCATACTAGTTATGCCAGCTACTGGAAGGTAGTTGTGCTTTCTGGGTTCGAGTCCCACTGGTGGGTGTTGTCCAAAGATTGTTTATCTTCGCTTGTGGTTTATGCAAGTATAGGCTTATAAGCTGGACACGAGTTCTCTCACATTGACAGTGGCTTGATGAAAATTGCAGACTGACCCCTCACTCATCTGGTGCCTTCGGGAGGTAGAGATGTTTGAGATATATATATCTCGAACTATCTACTTCTTTTGTAAGGTCTGATGGCGTAGTGGGTTAAAGCATACTAGTTATGCCAGCTACTGGAAGGTAGTTGTGCTTTCTGGGTTCGAGTCCCACTGGTGGGTGTTGTCCAAAGATTGTTTATCTTCACTTGTGGTTTATGCAAGTATAGGCTTATAAGCTGGACACGAGTTCTCTCACATTGACAGTGGCTTGATGAAAATTGCAGACTGACCCCTCACTCATCTGGTGCCTTCGGGAGGTAGAGATGTTTGAGATATATATATCTCGAACTATCTACTTCTTTTGTAAGGTCTGATGGCGTAGTGGGTTAAAGCATACTAGTTATGCCAGCTACTGGAAGGTAGTTGTGCTTTCTGGGTTCGAGTCCCACTGGTGGGTGTTGTCCAAAGATTGTTTATCTTCACTTGTGGTTTATGCAAGTATAGGCTTATAAGCTGGACACGAGTTCTCTCACATTGACAGTGGCTTGATGAAAATTGCAGACTGACCCCTCACTCATCTGGTGCCTTCGGGAGGTAGAGATGTTTGAGATATATATATCTCGAACTATCTACTTCTTTTGTAAGGTCTGATGGCGTAGTGGGTTAAAGCATACTAGTTATGCCAGCTACTGGAAGGTAGTTGTGCTTTCTGGGTTCGAGTCCCACTGGTGGGTGTTGTCCAAAGATTGTTTATCTTCACTTGTGGTTTATGCAAGTATAGGCTTATAAGCTGAACACGAGTTCTCTCACATTGACAGTGGCTTGATGAAAATTGCAGACTGACCCCTCACTCATCTGGTGCCTTCGGGAGGTAGAGATGTTTGAGATATATATATCTCGAACTATCTACTTCTTTTGTAAGGTCTGATGGCGTAGTGGGTTAAAGCATACTAGTTATGCCAGCTACTGGAAGGTAGTTGTGCTTTCTGGGTTCGAGTCCCACTGGTGGGTGTTGTCCAAAGATTGTTTATCTTCACTTGTGGTTTATGCAAGTATAGGCTTATAAGCTGGACACGAGTTCTCTCACATTGACAGTGGCTTGATGAAAATTGCAGACTGACCCCTCACTCATCTGGTGCCTTCGGGAGGTAGAGATGTTTGAGATATATATATCTCGAACTATCTACTTCTTTTGTAAGGTCTGATGGCGTAGTGGGTTAAAGCATACTAGTTATGCCAGCTACTGGAAGGTAGTTGTGCTTTCTGGGTTCGAGTCCCACTGGTGGGTGTTGTCCAAAGATTGTTTATCTTCACTTGTGGTTTATGCAAGTATAGGCTTATAAGCTGGACACGAGTTCTCTCACATTGACAGTGGCTTGATGAAAATTGCAGACTGACCCCTCACTCATCTGGTGCCTTCGGGAGGTAGAGATGTTTGAGATATATATATCTCGAACTATCTACTTCTTTTGTAAGGTCTGATGGCGTAGTGGGTTAAAGCATACTAGTTATGCCAGCTACTGGAAGGTAGTTGTGCTTTCTGGGTTCGAGTCCCACTGGTGGGTGTTGTCCAAAGATTGTTTATCTTCACTTGTGGTTTATGCAAGTATAGGCTTATAAGCTGGACACGAGTTCTCTCACATTGACAGTGGCTTGATGAAAATTGCAGACTGACCCCTCACTCATCTGGTGCCTTCGGGAGGTAGAGATGTTTGAGATATATATATCTCGAACTATCTACTTCTTTTGTAAGGTCTGATGGCGTAGTGGGTTAAAGCATACTAGTTATGCCAGCTACTGGAAGGTAGTTGTGCTTTCTGGGTTCGAGTCCCACTGGTGGGTGTTGTCCAAAGATTGTATATATATATATATATATATATATATATATATATATATATATATATATATATATATATCTTGCGTGTTTAGGCAAGTTGTGCATTAAGCATAGACACAGAGTTCTCCCATATTAACAGGAATTTGATGAAAGTATAGTGTATGCTACCAGTATATTTTGGTAGCAGTCTTTCCTGTAGACATATATTATTAAATATGACCGAAAAAGTAAGATTAATAATTCTAACACGAATTTTCTCGATCTTTCGTACGTTTCTTTTCACTGTTGTTGGTAATTCAAAAATCAATTCTCCAAAATTCATTTTTATTTCTAGTCTGACGCGACACTTGAGCGCGTTTCGTAAAACTTATTACATTTTCAAAGACTTTAGCTTACACATACACAACTGAATAGAACTTACACATCTTCGATTTGTTTATTTCTACATTTGAATGAGGTGGATTGGGTGAGGTGGTATTAATAGGGTATTAAATTCCTAAACACAAGAGTGAACACTTTATTTGCTTTCTACAAATCACTTCCATTCAATACCCATTATTTCGTGTTCTGTCTTGTGTTTAGGAATTTAATACCCTATTAATATATACATATATATATATATATATATATATATATATATATATATATATATATATATATATATATATATATATATATATACATATGTCGTACCTAGTAGCCAGAACGCACTTCTCAGCCTACTATGCAAGGCCCGATTTGCCTAATAAGCCAAGTTTTCATGAATTAATATTCTTTCGACTACCTAACCTACCTAACCTAACCTAACCTAACTTTTTTGGCTACCTAACCTAACATAACCTACAAAGATAGGTTAGGTTAGGTTAGGTAGGGTTGGTTAGGTTCGGTCAAATATCTACGTTAATTTTAACTCCAATAAAAAAAAATTGACCTCATACATAATGAAATGGGTAGCTCTATTATTTCATAAGAAAAAAGTTAAGAAAATATAATAATTCAGGAAAACTAGGCTTATTAGGCAAATCGGGCCTTGCATAGTAGGCCGAGAAGTGCGTTCTGGCTACTAGGTACGACACACACACACACACACACACACACACATATATATATATATATATATATATATATATATATATATATATATATATATATATATATATATATATATATATATATATATATATATATATACATGTACACTTGCCCCCACGAAGGATGCAACCTTCATTGTAAGTACATAGGTGTGACGTCGTCCAAGCTGACCAGGCGTTTGACATGCCATCTTCAATCCGGTGTCCCTAGGAATCACATGAGACAAGCCCATGACATTACTCTAACAAGAGAAATGTTGAACAAGAATTCCTGCATAATAGACAAAACCCAAGATGCAAGAAGATTACAAATTCTTGAGGCAATTCACATAAGAATAGAGCGACCTACTATGATCACCCAAATCACGGAACTATTTACTCTACCCACCATGAGAGTAAGGACAACACAAGAACATATCGATGCCAACACAGAAGAAAATGTCCAACATAGCAGGCCAATTACACTGGATTAATCTTTGTGTTTAGATAGGAGCTGCCTCGTATGGGCCAATAAGCCTTCTGCAGTTACCCCTATGTTTCACCTCATATATATATATATATATATATGTATATATATATATATATATATATATATATATGTCGTACCTAGTAGCCAGAACGCACTTCTCAGCCTACTATGCAAGATCCGATTTGCCTAATAAGCCAAGTTTTCATGAATTAATATATTTTCTCAAATTTTTTTCTTATGAAATGATAAAGCTACCCATTTCATTATGTATGAGGTCAATTTTTGAAGTTATTGAAGTTAAAATTAACGTAGATATATGACCGAACCTAACCAACCCTACCTAACCTAACCTAACCTATCTTTGTAGGTTATGTTAGGTTAGGTAGCCAAAAATGTTAGGTTAGGTTAAGTTAGGTAGGTTAGGTTGTCGAAAAAACATTAATTCATGAAAATTTGGCTTATTAGGTAAATCGGGCCTTGCATAGTAGGCTGAGAAGTGCGTTCTGGCTACTAGGTGCGACATATATATATATATATATATATATATATATATATATATATATATATATATATATATATATATATATATATATATATATATATATATATATATATATGTCGTACCTAGTAGCCAGAACGCACTTCTATGCCTACTATGCAAGGCCCGATTTGCCTAATAAGCCAAGTTTTCATGAATTAATTGTTTTTCGACTACCTAACTTACCTAACCTAACCTAACCTAACTTTTTCGGCTACCTAACCTAACCTAACCTATAAAGATAGGTTAGGTTAGGTTAGGTAGGGTTGGTTAGGTTCGGTCATATATCTACGGTAATGTTAACTCCAATAAAAAAAAATTGACCTCATACATAATGAAATGGGTAGCTTTATCATTTCATAAGAAAAAAATTAAAGAAAATCTATTAATTCAGGAAAACTTGGCTTATTAGGCAAATTGGGCCTTGCATAGTAGGCTGAGAAGTGCGTTCTGGCTACTAGGTACGACATATATATATATATATTTATATATATATATATATATATATATATATATATATATATATATATATATATATATATATATATATATTTAAATGGATTGCACTGATTATATTATTGATCCTAATTACAGGATGTGGTTCGAAGGACCAAAACCTGTATAGGGTATTTTCCTAGCAGGCGTTTAATTTTTTTATTTATTTAAATATTGATTTTTTTATATTATTAATTTACTTTTAATATTTTTTATTATCTTATTATTACTTTAAAAAGTGGACTGAATTTAAAAGTTAATCCTGCTATGCATTTACGTGTTCACATAGTTGGGGGGTTTAATACATATAGAGCGTATTAATCAAATAATTGATCATATTAATAAAGTGCTAAATTATGTTCTTCTGTTTAACGACCATGCTGCGCCGAGTTTATTGTGAAATTCTCCCTGTGCGCATGAAATAAAGTATTACCAAAAATATATTTTTTCTTTGTAAAATGATAAATTAACTTCCCTGAACATGTCTATGTAAAAATATATACCAAATTCCACTTACTTTGGTTGTGGGGACGTGTACAAGGTGCACTGTGACGTCATCAGGGCGTGGTCGCCCATGCCTGACTAACCCAAACCCAAGCACCAGGTGTTGCCAAAAATATATTTTCAATTATTTGTTCTATGTATTTCCAATGCGGTTTTATTTGTTTTTTTATCGTGTATGATGCATATCTGTGTCCTTTAAAATATGTTTACAGTAGAACATTCATAATGTTCCATGGAACTATGATACATGTGTCAGTAATGTGTCCACAATAAATGTTTATTGTCGCAATATTAGTTGTTAAAAATTCACTTAAATTACAATATGTACAGTTTCACACTATTACACAGTAACACACTGTATTACACACTCAGTACATCGGAAGTGAGTGATAATCAACGAAGCAGTCCATGGTACACAGCGCGACTAATTGCACCAGGTTGAGATAGATTTTCGCTTCCTGTTTCTTCGTTCTGTGTGCTTGCAAATAAAGCACTCATGTACACCCTTGGCATTAGTACCTGTAGGTGGTGTGTACCCAAGTTTGTAAAACGTAAGGTAGTCTTGAAAAGATTACAGGAAAAGATCAATTTGTAAGGTAGTCGTGAAAAGATCACTTTGTAAGGTCCCACACAGGAATAGATTCAGCCAGCCTCAAAGAGTGTCTGTCAGTCTGTAAGAGATCCAGGCAGCCTCAAAGAGTGTCCATCAGTCAAGAAGAGATTCAGCTATTCTTAAAAATATCTATGGAAAACACCACCATGGAAGCCGCTAACACTGTTCATCTATGCTACTTGTATCAGATGCATCATCACTGAATGCAGAAAACGATTCATCTATGTATCATCTAAATAAATTGGAGATAGCATATCATAGGTGGGCAAGGATGCCGCTCAGAGCTACAACTGGATACGCTCATTGTATCGTCCTCATAGGTGATGTATCATTTGCATCCAACCTTTGTGTTAGGTCCTTATTGTGCCTAGCTTCACCAATATTATGAGCCTTATGTTCTTCAAACAATAAGGTTTGGATTTCACCGACAGAGCGCGATCGTTCGACATAGACAAGGACACAACCTATAGTACTGTATCATCCTTTGCAGATGACACAAGGATTTTTATGAGAGTAGACAACATAAAGGACACGGCAAACCTTCAATCAGATGTAAATCAGGTCTTTCTATGGGCTACAGAAAATAACATGGTGTTTAACGAAGATAAGTTTCAGCTCATTCACTACGGAAAAAATGAAAATATAAAAACGGAAACCACGTACAAAACTCAGTCAAATCATAACATAGAACGGAAAGGCAATGTAAAGGATTTGGGTGTACTGATGTCGGAAGACCTTACATTTAAAGAACACAATAAAGTAGCCGTCACAACTGCAAGAAAAATGACAGATTGGATAACAAGAACCTTTCACACTAGAGATGCTATACCGATGATGATACTTTTCAAGACGCTAGTGCTCTCTAGAGTGGAATTCTGCAGCACAGTGACAGCCTCTTTCAAAGCTGGAGAAATTGCGGACCTGGAGAGCGTGCAGAGATCCTTTACTGCTAGAATCCACTCAGTAAAACATCTAAACGTTTGGGACCGACTAAAAAGCCTAAACCTGTATTCTCTTGAGCGCAGGCGGGAGAGATACATGATAATTTACACATGGAAGATAGCAAAGGGGCTGGTCCCAAACCTGCTCACAGAAATAACAGCACATGAGACCAGAAGGCATGGCAGGATGTGCAAAATACCCCCGTTGAAGAGCAGAGGTGCAACAGGTACTCTGAGAGAGAACTCGATCAACATCAGAGGCTGGAGACTGTTCAACACGCTTCTGCTACACATAAGGGGCATAACTGGCCGACCCCTCACAGTGTTCAAGAGAGAACTTGACAAACATCTTCACAGGATACCTGATCAACCAGCCTGTGACTCATACGTCAGGCTGGGAGCAGCCGCGCCAAACAGACTGATTGACCAGTCCAGCAACGAGGAGGCCTGGTCGACGACCGGGCCGCGGGGTCGCTGAGCCCCGGAATCACCTCAAGGTAACCTCAAGGTAAGGTAGGTTAAAGCTCTCTGGGATTTCTTCAGTTCATCAAAGGTCTCATGAATCACGATTTACCTGCCAACAAGTTACACTGTAAAAACTGACAAAAACATGTAAAGTACAGGTGTGTGACACATGAAATTTGGGTTATTATAATTAGTAAACTAACTTTACCCTTGTTTTGTTGTTCTTAAGCTTCTTAACCAACTAACTTATCTAATAGTTACAGTGACCACTTATCTCTGAAAGACATGGGGTTAATCGGATACTCAGCACTTGCTGATATTGATGATGAGGTTACTGGGGCTGGATCACTATTGGGCGATGAATTTTGAGATCTTTGCAGTGCCGCATTTTGCTAAAACCTTGCAGGAAGCTGTTGTGTTTACATTCTACTTTGGAACCAGCATTCTTCCCGCATTGACATCTCAAAATATACGGTTCCAATTTCTATGTTTTATTGCAACCCGTCCTCTTAAAGAAACGTTGCTTTTTGCTCATATGGGAGCTAGGGCCAAAAACTGAACGTAATTTGAAGTGAAATCGACTGTCAAAAGTGACGTACGGTCCCGTTTTCTGTTTAACGGTTGTTGCCTCATTACCGAGTACTGGCTTACTCGGTTAGGTTAGGAGAGGAAACCTTCAATTAACGTTTTTCATGATGTATTGAAACTTGAGGAAAATTTCCTGCCCTCCTAACCTACCAGAGGACCCTTAACTTACTGATTTGGAAAAAATCCCAAGTTTATTTAATTTTTTTTTTCATTTTCAAATTACGTCCATTTTCGGCCATACGGGCAAACGACCAAATTCAGACGTAATTTATAAGAAGAAAGTTTGTATATTGACTTAGGGAGGTAGACTGGTGTTTTAAGAGATACATGTTGAGTTAAAGGAATATATGTTGTGGCGAGACGAATCTCGCATTCTCTGTAAACTTTTAAATACTAACTAATGTAACTTATATAACCAGGTATTCTAGAGTAACTTGTGTGCAAGTAATGTTGTATTTAGTGTGTTATGTGTCGGATTTACGACAATAGGTAAGATATGGATGAATGATATTACATTAGAGGATATTGATATGGTATTAAATGTATCAACATGGAGTGTCACATGTTGGCAACATGTTGGCACATATAGAACATTATACGTAGAAAGGAGGAGTAAATAACTGGACTCGGTAAAATTCAACAAAATGTGGAGATATTTCCTGTGACTTCCTGTCGCAACACGTAGCTGCATCATTGATACTTGGAAGAATTTGGCAAAAATGGCCCAATAGGAAATGAATTAATTTGGTTAGTTTTACAAGTTAATAATGTTAGTAATATACTATTGTTAATGCAATTAGGTTGTATTAAAATACAAAATGATGAAAGAAAACTTTTGGTTATTCCCAACAGTAATTGTGTATTAGCTTGTTATTGATTGCTGGTCTCGATTTCTTGATATACAGCGCCTCACTGATGTCTAATCTTCTTTTGTCATTATATCAATCAAGTATTTCGGTGTTGCTCGTCAAACTATCCCTGGTGATCGTTTTGTTGTGTGTGCCGATTATATGTTTCTTGATGGAGCCCTGTTGATTGTGTATTGCTAAACGCCAATAGAGGGACATCATTGTCTTGCTTATATACTTGTCTATAAGAAATGTAGATCAGCACATAATAACCAGCTAATAAACAATTACACTCTACCCACTTCAAGACCTCGGGACAACGCTCGTTGGCCCGGGGTCACACACCACCTCCAATACCGAGGTGTGCACAGTCCAACTCCCAGGCTGAGGTGTGCACAGTCCACCTCTCATGCTGAGGTGTGCAAAGTCCACCTCCCATGCTGAGGTGAGCACAGTCCACTTCCCATGCTGAGGGGTGCACAGTCTACCTCCCATGTTCAGGTGTGCACTGTCCACCTCCTATGCTCAGGTGTGCACAGTCCACCTCCCATGTCGAGGTGAGCCTAGTCCACTTCCCATGTTTAGGTATACACAGTCCACCTCCCATGCCGAGGTGTACCTAGTTGTAGTCACCTAGTTGTGCTTGCAGGGATGGAGTTCTGGCGCTTTGGTCCCGCCTCTCAACCGTCAATCAACTGGTGTATAGATTCTAAAACCCTCTGAGCTCTATCATATCTACATTTGAAACTGTGTATAGAGTCTGCTTCCACCACATCACTGCCTAATGCATTCCATCTGTTCCATATATATATATATATATATATATATATATATATATATATATAACTGAAAACTCACACCCCAGAAGTGACTCGAACCCATACTCCCAGAAGCAACGCAACTGGTATGTACAAGACGCCTTAATCCACTTGACCATCACGACCGGACATAATGAGGTGATAGCCGAGGCTATTTGAACCACCCCACCGCCGGCACTCGGATAGTTATCTTGGGCCAAGATAACTATCCGAGTGCCGGCGGTGGGGTGGTTCACATAGCCTCGGCTATCACCTCATTATGTCCGGTTGTGATGGTCAAGTGGATTAAGGCGTCTTGTACATACCAGTTGCGTTGCTTCTGGGAGTATGGGTTCGAGTCACTTCTGGGGTGTGAGTTTTCAGTTGCATATGTCCTGGGGACCATTCAGGCTTGTTCGCATATATATATATATATATATATATATATATATATATATATATATATATATATATATATATATACCACCTCAAGACTCCGCTCCTATATAGAAGCATCAAGAAATATGGACCAATAGGCTTTCTACAATCATATATATATATATATATATATATATATATATATATATATATATATATATATATATATATACATATATATGTATTAGTATATTTTGGTAGCAGTCTTTCCTGTAGACATATATTATTAAATATGACCGAAAAAGTAAGATTAATAATTCTAACACGAATTTTCTCAATCTTTCGTACATTTCTTTTCACTGTTGGAGGTAAATCAAAAATCAATTCTCCAAAATTCATTTTTATTTCTAGTCTGACGCGACACGAGCGCGTTTCGTAAAACTTATTACATTTTCAAAGACTTTAGTTTACAAATACACAACTGAATAGAACTTACGCATCTCCGATTTTATATCTACATTTAAGAGAGGTGGATGGGGTGAGGTGGCATTAATAGGGTATTAATTTCATCAACACAAGACAGAACAAGAGGTGGTATTAATAGGGTATTAATTTCATCAACACAAGACAGAACACGAAACAATGGGTATTGAATAGAAGTGATTGTAGAAAGCCTATTGGTCCATATTTCTTGATGCTTCTATATTGGAGCGGAGTCTTGAGGTGGGTAGAATATAGTTGTGCATTAATTGGCTGTTGATTGCTGGTGTTGACTTCTTGATGTGTAGTGCCTCGCAAACCGTCAAGCCGCCTGCTATCGCTGTATCTATCGATGATTTCTGTGTTGTTTACTAGGATTTCTCTGGCGATGGTTTGGTTGTGGGAAGAGATTATATGTTCCTTAATGGAGCCCTGTTGCTTATGCATCGTTAAACGCCTAGAAAGAGATGTTGTTGTCTTGCCTATATACTGGGTTTTTTGGAGCTTACAGTCCCCAAGAGGGCATTTGAAGGCATAGACGACGTTAGTCTCTTTTAAAGCGTTCTGTTTTGTGTCTGGAGAGTTTCCAGACACAACACTCCTCTTGTATTACAAGAGGAGTGAGACCCAAGGGCTTCCAGTTTTTTGTTTCAGCGTCTCAGTGTGGCGATCCAGAGGGGAAATGCTTGCTGCGTCCTCGGTTCCTGTCCAGAAGCGGAGGAGCTTCAAGAGATCCATAACCTTTAGGCATTTGTCTTGTATGTTTTGTAACCTTTAAATGCACAATAAAGGAAAAAAAAAAGGAAGGGGGTGGTAGGAGAAAAGCACACAGAAACTGTATTGGAGGGGACCTACATTCCCTCCAATGCGTTATGTGTGGTTTCCTCCGAGGCTATGGGTCCCCCTTCTTCCAGCCAGAGGTGGTACTCCCTTCCCTATATATATATATATATATATATATATATATATATATATATATATATATATATATATATATATATATATATATATATATATATATGTATATATATATATATATATATATATATATATATATATATATATATATATATATATATATATATATGTATATATATATATATATTTTTTCCATTCTTTTGTATGTACACATATATATTTACTTTATTTGAACTTTGTTACAAAAAAGGAGTTACATATGGGTTAGAAAGATGGTTATCATAGGTTGTCGAGTTTCTCCAGCTCCTCAGATGGTGGGCAGGAACCCTGGATGCAGTGCGCATTTCCCCTCTGTATCGCCACACAGAGGCGCTGGAAAAGAAAGCTTGCAGCTCTTGGGTCCCTTGTTGTTTCAATGAGCCTAGCACCCAGTTCCTTAAAAAAACTGGTAGCACTTTTACCCCAGGCGCGGAGTGTCTCAGAAGCAATGGGGACAAAATTGTAGTGGTGATCCAGTTCTCTATACTTACGGGATTTGGCTGCTTCCCTGTGGGTGGCAGCGCCACCTTGTTGTGCAACACTGAGGTTAATGTAGGTGTTAGCCAGGGTTGATACGCACGTGTAGTCCCATACCAACTGCTTGCCATTCTTCCAGGGGTTCACTGTGATACCATCCGGGCGACCAATAAGAGCATCAGAGTTACGGGGTGTTAGGTAACAGGGCTCTCTTTCAGCTGGGCATCCAGCTGTGGTGAGGCTCCTCTTGATGATGTCGTTAACTTCACTGTGCCTCGAGTGCCATCCCTCTGTGCTTTGGCAGAGTAGGCCATGGTGGCCGTACCTGTCAGCCACCACCTCGCCGCAAATACATCTATATCTGGTGTGGATTGGGGCAGCAAGGCGGAGGGCCACAGCAATTCGGAGGGTTATATATATATATATATATATATATATATATATGTATATATATATATATATATATATATATATATATATATATATATATATATATATATATATATATATATATATATATATATATGAATATGTATATATTATTAAATATGACCGAAAATGTAAGATTAATAATGCTAACACGAATTTTCTCAATATTTCTTATGTTTCTTTTCACTGTTGATGGTAACTAAAAAATCAATTCTCCAAAATTCATTTTTATTTCTAGTCTGACGCGACACTTGAACGCGTTTTGTAATAACTTATTACATTTTCAAAGACTTTAGTTTACACACACACAACTATAACCTGCAAACACTAAACAGAGTTTGTTGTTGTTGTTGTTATAGATTAAGCTACTCAGAACAAGTTCCAAGTAGCACGGGCTATGGTGAGCCCGTAACTTGCCTGGCACAGGAGCGGGGCAAGAAGAACGGGCTATGGTTAGCCTCGTGGACGGGAGATGTCTCCCGTCAACAGAGTTTAAACAGCTTTCATTTTATACCTGCATTTGGGTGTGGTGATATGTTACAACAGTTTTGGATGAGGTGAAAACAAACTTTCAACACAAGACAGAACACGAAACAATGGGTATAATATTGGGTAAGTTAAAGGGAAGAATGGAAGTAACTGCAAAGGGCCTATTGGCCCATATTTCTTGATGCTTCTATATTGGTGCGGAGTCTTGAAGTGGGTAGAATATAGTTGAGAATTAATTGGCTATTAATTGCTGGTGTTGACTTCTTAATGTGTAGTGCCTCGCAGATATCAAGCCGCCTGCTATCGCTGTATCTATCGATAATTTCCGTGTTTTTTGTCAAGACTTCTCTGGTTGTGGGATGAGATTATATGTTCCTTAATGGAGCCCTGTTGCTTATGCACCGTTAATCGCCTGGAAAGAGATGTTGTTGTCTTACCTATATACTGAGTTCTTTGAGGCTTACAGTCCCCAAGTGGGCATTTGAAGGCATAGACGACATTGGTTTCTTTTAAAGCGTTCTGCTTTGTGTCTAGAGAGTTTCTCATGAGTAGGTTGGCCGTTTTCTTGGTTTTATAGTAAATCTTCAATTGTATCTTCTGATTTTTGTCTGTAGGGATAACGTTTCTATTAACAATATCTTTCAGGACCCTTTCCTCCATTTTATGAGCTGTGGAAAGAAGTTCCTGCAAAATAGTCTAATAGGGGGTATAGGTGTTGTGTTAGTTGTCTCTTCAGAGGTTGCATGGCGTTTCACCTTCCTTCTTATGGTGTCTTCAATGAAACCATTGAAGAAGCCGTTGTTGACTAGGACCTTCCTTACCCTACAGAGTTCTTCATCGACTTCCTTCCATCCTGTGATGTGGCTGAGAGCACAGTCAACATAAGCGTTAACAACACTCCTCTTGTACCTGTCTGGGCAATTACTGTTGGCATTGAGGCACATTCCTATGTTTGTTTCCTTAGTGTAGACTGCAGTGTGGAAACCTCCGCTCCTTTCCATGACTGTTACATCTAGAAAGGGCAGCTTCCCATCCTTCTCCATCTCGTAAGTGAAATGCAACACAGAATTCCTCTCAAATGCCTCCTTCAGCTCCTGCAGATGTCTTACATTAGGTACCTGTGTAAAAATGTCGTCAACATACCTGCAGTATATGGTCGGTTTCAAGTTCATATCGTCTAAGACCTTTTATTCAATGGTACCCATGTAGAAGTTCGCAAACAGGACACCTAGGGGAGAACCCATGGCAACCCCATCTACTTGCTTATACATTTTTTTTTTTTAGATATATACAAGAGTTGTTACATTCTTGTACAGCCACTAGTACATGTAGCGTTTCGGGCAGGTCCCTGGAATACGATCCCCACCGCGAAGAATCGTTGTTACAACCAAGTACTCATTTTACTGTTGAGTTAAACAGAGGCTACAGTTAAGGATTTGCGCCCAGTAAATCCTCCCCGGCCAGGTTACAAACCCATGACAAAGTGCTCGCGGAACGCCAGGTGAGTGTCTTACCACTACGCCACGGGGACTATAAGTATGCATGTGCCTATCTGGGCTCAAGAAGGGTGCCTCTTTAGTACAAGCTTGGAGTAGTTTCCTTAGAATGTTTTGGTTTAATAATATATGTTTACAAGAAAGACTGCTACCAATATATATATATATATATATATATATATATATATATATATATATATATATATATATATATATATATATATATATATATAGAGTAGTAGGCATCCGTCAATCCCGTGGGGTTATGGAGTTGTGCCCTGGGTGTCTAGTTGTTGTAGTCTAGTTGGATGCAGCGCCTGCTGTGGCTGTGAAGGCCAACCCGAGAATGACAGTCTTCACTACAGCGAGCACAGATAAACGCCGAAGCGGGTGCGTCTGACAGTGGTTGAGACCTCCTCTGAAATCTATTATCCTCCGCCTGCCTCTTCAGTTCATCCTCGAATTGCTGGAGTCCCTCCTGCACTTTACATCTCCAGGCAGATCTGTCTACAGCTGCTGCCTCCCAAGTGTTGATGTCGATGTTCATCTGCTTGAGGTCGCGTTTGCAGGTATCTTTGAAACGCAGCTGAGGTCTTCCGGTGGGTCTCCTTCCTGATGCCAGTTCTCCATACAAGAGGTCCTTCGGTATGCGGCCATTGACCATGCGTGCAACATGTCCCAGCCATCGCATGCGTCTCTGTTTCAGGAGAGTGAACATTGAAGGGACTCCTTTTTTCTTGAGTACAGTGTTGTTGGTGACGTGGTCTTTCCACGTGATGTCAAGGATGTGTCTCAGGTTCCGCATGTGGAAGGTATTATGCCGTCTCTCCTGGCGAGAGCTCAGGGTCCAGGATTCCGAGCCGTAGAGAAGTGTACTCACCACACATGCCATGTAGATTTGTGCCTTGGTGTGTACTGTCAGCCTGGCATTTTCCCAAACTCGCTTTGTGAGCCTGGCCAGTGTTGTTGCGGCCTTCCTGATACGCCTGTTGAGCTCAGTGTCCAGGGAAAGGGTGTCTGAGATTGTGGAGCCCAGGTACACAAACTCGTGAACTGCCTCCAGCACATAGTCTGCTATATTTATACAGGGTAGCTCATTGACATCTTGTCACATCACCTGTGTCTTCTTCAGGCTGATTGTCAGGCCGAATGCGGAACAGGCTGCGGCAAAGCGGTTGAGTAGTTGCTGCAGGCCTTCTGCTGTGTGTGTGGTGATCGCTGCGTCGTCGGCGAAGAGGAACTCCCTGAGGATTCGCATCTGTACTTTTGTCATTGCTCGGAGTCTGGATAGATTATAAAGCTTTCCATCAGATCTTGTACAGAGATAGATGCCTTCTGTGGTTGTTCCAAAGGCATGCTTGACGAGGATCGCGAAGAAGATGCCGAACAGGGTTGGAGCAAGAACACACCCCTGTTTAACACCACTGTTAATGTTGAATGGTTCAAAGTTGAGCCGTCGTACACGACTGTCCCCTTCATGTTCTTGTGGAACGATTGTATCATGCTGAGTAGGACGGGTGGACAGCCAATTTTGACCAAGATCTTGAAGAGTCCGTCTCTACTCACGAGGTCGAAGGCCTTTGTAAAGTCAATGAAGGCAATGTACAAGGCTTTTCTCTGCTCCCTGCACTTTTCTTGAAGCTGTCTCAGGGAGAACACCATGTCAGTGGTCGACCTCTCTGCTCGTAAACCACACTGTGACTCGGGGTACACTCTTTCGGTAGGAATCTGAAGCCTGACCAAAACGACCCAAGCGAAGAGTTTGCCAACGACGCTGAGGAGGGATATGCCGCGATAGTTGTTTACATCGCTTCTGTCACCTTTATTTTTGTAGAGAGTGATGATGTTTGCATCTCTCATGTCTTGTGGCACCGAGCCCTCCCTCCAGCACTGGCATAGAAGTTCATGAAGCTCAGATTTAAGTGTTCCACGAGCGCACTTGAGAACTTCAGGCGGAATCCCGTCGTCTCCTGGGGCCTTCCCTGTGGAAAGTGAATCCACTGCTTTCTCAACTTCTTCCACAGTTGGTTCAAGATCAAGTTCTTCCATGATGGGCAGGCATTCAATTGCATCCAAAGCCTCTACGCTGACCAAGTTCTCTCTGGAGTAGAGTTCGGAATAATGTTCCACCCAGTGATTCATCTGTTGATCACGGTCTTTAATGATCTCTCCAGTGGGTGACTTTAGAGGAGCCGTCCGGTTTTGTGTAGGGCCTGTTGCCTGTTTGATCCCTTCGTACATGCCTCTTATGTGTCCGACAGTGGCCGCAGTCTGGATGCTGGAACAGAGTTGAAGCCAGTAATCGTTAGCACAACGCCTCGCAGTTTGTTGAACTCTACTGCGGGCAGTACGGAAGGCCAGTAGGTTCCTTTCTGAGGGCAGGTTCTTGTAGGATGTGAGAGCTCGTCTCTTTTCCTCTACGAGGGGTAACAGTTCCTCTGCACTGGCCTCAAACCAATCTGCTGACTTGTTCTGCCTCTTACATGGTGGACATGGCAGTGTTGAAAATAGTGCCCCTGAGATGTAATCACTTCTCACTTGCGCTATCGCAGGGTGGTACAGGAAGGGCATTTACCAGCGCCGCAGTGAATTCCAACACCTTGTGAAGGTCACGGGTCTTGTTTACGTTAATGCGTGGTCTTCCCTCCTTCTTTGCTCTGTGGATTTTCCGGGGCTGGAACTTTACTCTGCAAATGACGAGAGAGTGGCCGGTTTCGCAATCTGCGCTCTGGAAGCTGCGGGTCAGTTTGACATTTTTCAGATTGTTACGCCCCGTAAGCACCAGGTCGAGTTGGGGCCAACGCTTAGACCTGGGATGTCTCCAGGAAACCTTATGATGGGGCTTGGTGTCGAAGAAGGAATTGGTGATGCAGAGATCATGACGGCAGCAGAACTCCAGGAGGCGCTGCCCACTCTCATTCATCTTCCCAAATCCAAACTGGTCCAGGCAGGAAGGCCAAGAGCTGTGATCAGAACCAACTCTTGCATTAAAATCTCCCAGGAGGAAGACTGGCTCTTGTTAAAGTATGTCTTTGAGAGCTAGGCCAGGGTCATCATAGAACTTGTCCTTCGCTTCGGTAGAGGAGGTCAGTTTTGATGCATAGGCATTGATGAGGTTGACCATTCCTATTGCTGTATGAAGCTGAAGTTTGATGATCCTTGCAGACCCCTCCATAGGCGGTACTATGGACCCTAACAACCTGTTCCAGATGGCAAAGCCAACGCCATGCTCCCTTACCTCTTCTGGTGATTTGTCCTGCCAGAAGAAGGTAAAGTTCTTCTCCCGTATGCTGCCGGTTGCGGGCAGACGTGTCTCCTGCAGGGCGACTATGTTCATCTGGAGCCTGTGCAGTTCATTGTTGATCACAGCTGTCTTGCAGGCGTCGTTCACTTCCAGTAGATCTTCCGAGAGACCTGGTGTCATGGTCCTTACATTCTATGTGCCCAGTTTGAGAGCTGGGTGGCTCTGTGTTTGTTTTCTTTTGCCTGGTGCATGGGTTGACGATCCGCTTATTGGATTGTGGCCTAAGCCCCACGCACCCAGTGGAGCAGGCGGACCGTGGCGGGACAGCACCTTATTGGCTGGGGGCTGCCCAGCTTGAAGTGGGTGGTAGCTGTCCTATGAAATCGGATGATTTCCCCCACCGACGGAAGCAACCCCTGGCGCCTTACTCTACGCCAATTGAGTGGTAGGCTTATCACCGGTAACTGTCTCTTCCCGTGTTGAGCCATCGCCAAGGCGATGCTGGAGTGTCCTCTCCAGGGCACAGGCCTGGGCAGTAATTATGGAGGATAAGCTGTTGCCCATGCAGCAGCCATCACCCATCATTATCTCACTTTCACCCTATAATTACTGGGTACATTTGATGGGTGCTACAGGCACTAAAACCACTATTAACGAATATATCGAAGATATCATTTAAAATAAGGTAAACAGTATTGCTACTACTAATAATAAAACTTTCAACACTATAGTGTGAGTCACACAAAATGGAGGAAAGGGTCTTGAAAAAACATTACTGATTGGAATACTAACTAGATGAAAGAGCTGACAATGTACTGTAAGAGCAAGATGCCTACAATATTGCCCGTGAAGAACTCTCCCAGCACCAAGCAAACATCGTGAAAGAGACAAATGTCGTGCATGTTTTGACGTGCTCACTTGAGAACTGTAAGTCCCTCCCATATCAGCTTTTAAGGCACTTGACAATGCACAAACAACGAGACTCCACCAATGAAAATATAATTTCATCTCAAACCAACTAACGTTGTGATATTTTCTACTATGGGTTATACTAGTTCACTAGTGATGCTCAGTCAGAAGGGCTGCATAAACACGTTAAGTGCCAGATATGTTGATTATACTTCTCAAGGCTGCAAATAAAAGGCGAGAGCAGCCGCAAGGGTCAAATTGTTTGGTCCCCTATCCACTATGGTCGTAAAGCTCCTCAATTGCTTAGGGCAACAATAAGGTTAACTAATGAATCCTCACGCCGAATTTATATTCAGCGATAATAACTAGAACTTAGATTGGAACCCAGAAGCAGGCTTTCATTAAATACAAGGAATAGTCTGGTTTGTTACAACATAAGCGAGGGGTAAGTATTGTTGATAGGTGATGACATAAAGACCACTTGAAGTTAATAAACCATAAAGGGTCTTGAAGTTTAGCCACTTCAAGACCCCGAACCAATATGTAAACAGCAAGAGAAAGTATGGGCCAATAGGCCTTCTGCAGTTACTTCCATTCTTATGTTCTCATATCCAAGTTATACCCATTGTTTCGTGTTCTGTCTTTTGTTTGTCACAAGTTTGTTTACCTCACCCAAAACTTTTGTACCACATCACCGCACCCAATAGAGTATAAGTACGATGAATTTGTGTGTAAATTAAGTCTTTGAAATTGTAAAAAGCCATTACGAAACGCGTTCAGGCCTCAGACCGTAAATTAAAATTAATTTTGGTGAATTGATTTTTCTATTACCACCGACAGTGAAGTAAAACACAAGAAATATTGAAAAATTCGTGTTAGAATAATTAATCTTACCTTTTCGGTCATATTCAATTAAATAAATAAAAATTTAAATATTCGTTTGTTCAAAATCAATAATCTCCGAAAGTTCTTAACTGATTGCTTTGAAATTTTCACAGAATGTTCCATTCGCATTCGAGCGGGTGTTTATATACATACAATATCGATATCACTTCTGTGACAGGAAAAAACATGCAATTTTTGAAAAACTGTGTTTTTAATGTATTTTTTATGTGAGGGAAATCTTCGAAACCTCTTTACCGATTCCTTTGAAAGTTTGACACAATGTTGCTTTCGAATAAGCAATCGTTTTTATATACCTACTATATACATGCCTTACCTGTGACAGGGAGAAACATTTTTTTTTGTTAAAAAACAGCGGCATCTGTAGGACGTAGGAGCAACACACGCTTTAATCTCCGAAAGTTCTTCGCCGATTAGTTAGAAATTTTGACACAACGTTCCATTCGAATACGTGCATGTTTTTATATACCTAATATTTAGATGCCACACCTGTGACAGGTAAAAACATGCTTTTTTTAAAACAGCGCCATCTGTTGCACATAAGACAAACACAAGCTATACAAAATATGTTACAATTCCATTACAATGTTTCTGATTGCATTGATAAATTAAATTTTCATAGATTTTGATTTATTTTCATTTTGATTTATTATTTTGTGTGATATTGCGTTGGAATTGAGCTGCACGGTTTACCATACCATACATTTTGTGAGTATATGTATTGATGCCACATTTGTGAGAGGTAAAAAACAAGCTTTTTTTAAAACAGCACTATCTGTTGCACTCAAGATCAGCACACTCTATACTAAATATGTAACAAATCCATATCTGTGTTTCCAATTTCAATGAAAAATGGAATTTTCATAGATTTTGATTTATTTTCATTTTGATTTAATTATTTTATGTGACATTGCATTGGAATTGAGCTATGTTTTTACCATACCATTCATTTCGTGAGTATAGTTTATTTTTTTTATTTTTTTCACTGTTTTTCATTTCGTTTTTGTAACTGTTTTGCTTATATTTCAGTGATGGGAACATCAGATCATTTGATGTTCCCAATTTTCTGATGGGAACATCAGATCATTTGGGAAGGCATTTTACGAGGGAGTGGGGAATGGTGGGGAGGATGAGGGGATGGGAGTGGGGGATGTTGGGGAGGACGAGGGAACAGGGGAGGGGGTAATGGTGGCGAGGACGAGGGGACAGGGGAGTTGGGGATGTTGGGGACGAGGGAACAGGGGAATGGTGGGGAGGACAAGGGGCAGGGGAGTGTGGGATGGTGGGGAGGACAAGGGATAGGGAGGGGGGAATGGTTGGAAGGATGAGGGGGATGGGGGAGTGGGAGATGGTGGGGAGTACGAGGGGATGGTCGAGTGGGGAATGGTTAGGAGGACGAGGGAACAGTGGAGTGGGGGTTGGTAGGGGAAGACAAAAGGATAAAGTAGAGGGGAGGACGAGGGGACGGGGGGAGTGAGGAATGGTTTGGAGGACGAAGGGACAGGGAAGGGGAGGGGGGGGGGAGGAGAGAGAGGACTGGAAGACAGGGGAAGGTTGCAGTGGCTCAGCAACGCACATGCGTTACTGCGCCACAGCAATGCGTGGCCGGGTACAGCTAGTTTAAGAATATGAGCAGAGGATGAGCGTCTGATAATAAGTGACATGAAATGAGATGTCGTACTTTAGTGACATGACGTAATGCTATCAGGACGTTGTGACCTCACTTGTGCTATGGCAGTCGTCAGAGATGGTTGTACTTTGTTGATCCCCTGGAAGGAGGAAGAATATAGTTGCCTGTGTCAGTGGTGGAGCGAAGGCTATTTGTTTGCAAGTGTGAGGGAGCTTTTGGGGACATAGTGCACCATTTCTCTGTGATTTTGATAATTAGAGGGGGCCTGGAAGTGAGTGTTTGGCTGCGCCTTTGTGGAACCCTAATTGTGTAGCTTCTTCAAGAGGAAGGAAGTAAGCAGGCGTTTCTGTTGTGAAGCCTGCTGGGCGACTCCTTGTACTCAAGTCAGGACTAGAAGAAGCCTTGTGATGTGGTCCTATAGCAATTTTTGTGGGCGGCCTGTGTGAGAACCCTTACTTGATAGATCCCTGCGGTGTGTGTAGGATAAGATAGTGAAGGAACTTCATACCAGAGGAGGAGTGTATGCTGAACTCTAAGTGTAAGCTGAAACTCATAGTGGAAGCTAAACTGCAAGATGGAGTAGGACATCCAGTGAGGAATGGAACTCCATGGACATAGCGAATCATCAAGTAGTGTAGGAAGTTACATGTCTTTTGTGTAAAGCTGTGTGACAGAGCTTCACTGACATTCGAGGAGACTTGAAATGCAGCAGATTGGAGAAACTGCATTGAGTACCCTACCTGATTTTGAGGGCCCAAACAGATGTATTTGATAGTGGACCTCGAAGAATGGAACAGAGCTTCGTTCGAACACTTTAAGGTTTAAAGGAGTACTTGACTGCGTTTTTAAGCGTGAAAGACGCAGTGAAAGGTGAGAGGTTGATATCTATTTTACAGTAGGAGATATATGAATATTTTTTGAACCCAGTATTTCTGCCCAAAGCAGTGAAGGATGCAGTAGGTTGTGAGGTGAGGAACGAGCACCAACCTAGTACAGTTATAGGATGAAGACGTAGGGGGAATGTTGGAGTGTTATCAGTTGTTAGCAGCGTAAAGAGTTGCATAGTAATATCAATATTCTTGTATATGAATATTGTATATGTTTGTGTATTAAATGTCTCATATGTTAGCTGGTTTTTGCTCTAGTCCTGGTGAGGCGTCCTGGCTAGTGAGAGAGAGAGACTCGGCTGTAACTTGGATGATAGTGGACTATAACTAACTCAGGGGGATTAAGAGATCATCCCACAGTAAGGAGAGTGCTGGGAGTCATTGCGGCTCGAGAGCGGATGTGTACTCATGACAACTAGGCAGTGTGAATCGTACCCCTGAATAAAGGTGACATTGAACCTCTCAGTGTCAGTGGGGCCTGACCGGAAGATTTGATTGACACACCGATAGTTCGAGTCCAGGAGGTTGGACTGACACACTCATTGCAGCAGCTGGTAGCCCGTGTGACCACAGGTACATTTTCTCTCTCTCGTTTTCGGGAAAACCCACAAGACAGGATGGAGAAGGTGCAAACATTCGTAGAATATGGAAAGGCTGAAGATTTGGAAGGTTGCACCAAAAAGCAGTTAAAGCAGATAGCAGAGAAATGTTGCGTTAAGGTGAGTTCATCTAAAGTGGCCGGAATGAAGGAGGAAATCCTTAGGTAGTGGAGAGCTAGGAATGAAGTGGCAGAACAAGGAGCCCAAAAAGGAGCTGGAAGCGAAAAAGAAGACAATGGACAAGATGAAGTGAGATCCCAAGGATCAAGCAGGTATTAGTAGGAGTTGTCACAATAGCAGGAGTAGCAGCAATAGGAGTTTGGAAAGGTTCCAACTAGAGCTTCAGATGCAATGTAAACGTGAAGAGAGGCAATTTCAGCTGGAGAAGTTGAAGTTAGAACTGAAGATGAAGAATGAGGTAGAAAAGAAAACGAGAAAACCTGGGTAAGAGAACTGGAGATGGAACAAGAGAAAGAAAAAGAGAGAACAAAACAAATGGAAATAGAAGCGAATAGAGCTTTGGTAGAGCAAAGGATTGGACGTGGGTTGTCAGAGAGCACCACACATGTATCACACCCACAGGATTCTTCGAGCATTTTGAGAAGATAGCCAACATCAGACCGTAGCCTCAAGAGGAGTGGGCACAATTGGTACAGATAAGGTTGACTGGTGCTGCTAGAGAGGCTTATACACAGTTGTCTTTGGATCAATGTCAAGAGTACTGGACTGAGAAGAGCAGTGTGTTGCGCTCATCTTTGCTAACACCTGAAGCTTACAGAAAGCGTTTTAGAGAGATGATGAACGATCCTGCAAGCACGTTTGCCGAGACAGCGAGAGACTTGGAAAGGCGTTTCCAGAGGTGGATAGAAGCTGTCAGTATAGAATCATACGGTGATTTGAAACAGTTGATGATTATTGAAAAATTTCTGGAAATGATGCACCCTGAAACGAAATTTAAGAGCCAAGAGGCAGGAGTGAACAATGTGAGAGATGCAGCCGATAGGACAGATATGATTATAGAGGCCTATTGGAGCCTAAGGGAAAGTAGAGTGAAAAGTGATGTGGCAGACCCAGGGGAGCCTAGAGTAAGAAAAATTTTGATAGATGGGCAAATAAATGAAAGTATCCTAAAAAGCAGAAAAGTAGGTCATACGCCTCATCTGAAAGGGAGAATGAAGGAGTAACGCGAGAAACTAAGTGCATGCAAAGAAATCAGGAGTCCAGCCAGACCCAGCAGAGTGCAGGTGGTGTGCCTGTGCAGAAAACCTCCTACGCGAGTGGACAGACTCAAAACCACTCTGGAGGGATATAGAAGACTCCAATGTTGGAATGTTATCAGTTGGTAGCAGCCTAAGGAGTTGCATAGTAATATCACTATTCTTGTATATATATATATATCGTATGTGTTTGTGTATTAAATGTCTCATATGTTAGCTGGTTTTTGCTCTAGTCCTGGAGAGCCTTCCTGGCTAGTGAGAGAGAGACACAGCTGTAACTTTGGTGATAGTGGGCTATAACTAAGAGTGGACAGTCAAACCACTTAGGGGGATATAGAAGACTCCAATGTTGGAATGTTATCAGTTGGTAGCAGCCTTATGAGTTGCATAGTAATATCACTATTTTTGTATATGTATATCGTATGTGTATTAAATGTCTCCTATGTTAGCTGGTTTTTGCTCTAGTCCTGGTGAGCCCTCCTGGCTAGTGAGAGAGAGACACAGCTGTAACTTTGGTTATAGTGGGCTATAACTAAGAGGGGTTGAGAGATCATCCAACAGTAAGGAGAGTCACCTGAATAAAGGTGACGCTAAACTCCTCTCCCAGAACCAGAGACGCTTACCAGGGTGATCTCCCAAATAATTCCAAGCACTCCAGTGCCCTTTGCTGGTCGACTGACGGCAGCAGAAGTGTGGCTGTCGTGGTCGGTCATTTTTCTGTCAGGGATTGGTTGGGGTCTCTGTTCGACAGTAAGCTAGTATCAGGATGTTTCGAATACCCAGGTTTCATTATATAAATAACCCCATCCCCCAACACCCCCTGACACTCCTCTGTTCTTTCAAAGGGGCTAATGGCATGGCAGCAGTCGGTGCAGCCACGAATCCAACCTGTCCTCTTAAAAATAACGTCAACATTTGCCGTTTGACCCAAATGGTACTTTTTGGACATTATTTTTTGTAAAATTACGGCTATTCTCACTACCAGGGGCTATCTCTATTATACCATAAAATCCCACACTATTATTATTCTATAGCTCACTAACTATGCTCTGATATTTGTTCTTCAATAAAAATATTTATGTTTTTGCTTAATTATTCCATAAATCAGAAAATTCCTTCCTGTCGATTTTTATATTTAGGAAAACATCTAATAAATATGGAATTAAATTTTTCGTTCACCGACAGTTACCAGTTACTATTTAACACTTTATACTCTAATGTCGCTTTTCATTATGATTTTCCCAAGATTTATATAGCTTTTGTAGTAGCATTTAATCAGATTACAGTAATTTACCTATGGGAAACCTCGATAGCCATCGTAAATTAATAATAATCATTTATGGAATAATAAATAAGAAAACATATACAATTTCATATGTTACGACTTTGACGGGTAGGCCGTTCCGTGGGTTTACAACCCCAATGGTTTAAAAAACACAGTACTTTTAATGTATAAGTGATTAAGTATGCTCTAATATATGTTCTTCAGTGAAAATTATCTTTTTTTTTTAATTTGTCCATAATGAATAAGATTCCTTACTGTAGATCTTAATATTAAGAAAAACATCTAAAAAATTTAGTATTGAGTTTTCGTTCAGATAATGTTTCCAGTTACGATTTCCTAGTTATCATTTAATGTAGGTGGTTATTATTTTACAACTGCCTCATAATTATGTAAAATACATTGTGACAACTACTTATTAATTAAAATCAAGAATTTTTTGACAACTATAAAATCCTGTTGAAATCATGCCATTTGAAGTTGTCATTCGCTTCTTAGTAAATAATATTATGTAATGTTTGGCACAATTTATCACTGTATATACAAACAGTTTAGGTATTAATGTATTCTAAAGTTTGTTTGTTTTTTAAATGTGTACTATGTTACTTCATCTTAAACTTCTTTTGGAACGTGTATATCAGATATAAGTAATTGACCATGGTTAAGTAAAGTTTATACGTTCTTTTAGTGTAAATAACGGAAGAAAATGTAAGACATAGTCTGCATATCTCTTTCCAAATGTCTTTTTAGGTTTTTTTCCTAAAGACAAATAAGATTTTGCGAATTTTGATTAACAAGTACATTAATTATTACCTTTTTGTCATTATTATTACTATTATTAAAAGAATTACACCTTGTGTTTGTTTATGTACGAAACATGGTGTAATAACTAGTTTACTGATGCCGTCGCTCCTAAATCAACAAGGACTCCTGGTTCAACCTTGACGACGAGTGGACGTCTGGACGCCTCCTCCGCCTGGGGGCCGCCAGAGCACGTTCTGTTTTCGCATTTTGGTTTTGCTACTGCCGTTTGGCATCCCTTTTCAACGGTCTGGTTGTACGACGCCTGGTGCTCATATCGCCTTGGGTCACAAGATTGTTAATAGATTTTTTTTGGCGTGTTCTGGTTGGTTCTCCCAGCGGGGTGACGGTGTTCGGGGGCAGGCTTGACCGAGAGGTGCCGGGGGTTGGTAGGTCTCGGTGGGCTCCTGGTGTGCCCTCAGTCGTGGTGGGCGGCCGGGTTCTGCTCTGCCGGAGGACACTGGATGACTTTAGCATTTTAGTTGGGGGTTGAGTTTTGGTTTTGCTACCTGGTATTCTCTGTGTGGGGCGGGGGCGGTGCTTGTCCCCCTGAGGGACTCCTGGGGCTCCCCAGTCATCTGCCCACTGTGTTTTTTCGCCACATGGCGTATTAGTTTCAAGTGATTGGCGTCACTCGCTTCGCAATTTGGCTTGGCATTTCACCTTTCCGGGCTTTGTGATTAACCCATCACAGGTACACCGGGACGCATCCGATCCCACGATCGTCGTTGCCCCTAAATCAACAAAAACAACCAGTGTACTGCTGTAAATATTCATAGCTTAGGATTTCTTAGCTCAGGTTAGTCATTCTTAGGCTCTGTTATTTTAAGTTAGGTTAAATTATGCTAACGTTCGTATGCTGTATACAAACAGACCGATCGGGCAACAGAACAAGATACTGGCCACATCAGTGGCTAATGTGGATTGCTGTTTTACTATACAACAGTGCTGCAATTATTCAGGTAATATTTAACTACTACTAATTGTTATTAGTTTGACAATATTGCAGAAAGTTAGGGAATGTCAGAAGAGTAGTCACTAACAGTCACATGGCAACAAAATTGATACGACGTTGACCAGTTCAGCTTTTGAGTAGGTAAAAGATCACTAGCGTTTTGCCCGAAACGCTATGCGTGCTAGTGGCTTTACAAGATTGTAAAATCAACATCATTCCTATGTACTCTCTTAACCCCAAGTGTACCTTCTTGTATATAAATAAATAAATAACCAGGGTTTTTGATGCGGCTCTGCTGAAAGCCTGACGTAAAATAAATCATTGTGTCAGGGAACAGGAAGCTACAAGTTAGGCTTATATTGAGTTTCCCTCCTCCCCTCTCCCCCCCAAATTACTGGTGGAGTAAATCAGCCTAGCCTACTTCTTCCTAGCATAACCTAGCCAACACTAGCCAAGCCTAGTCTACCCTTGCCTAGCTTAGCAAACAGCCCTTGACCCCTACTGTTAAGACTCTGCTCTCTGATTGTTCCTATGACACCTCTACTCCTCACTGTTTCTATTATTAATTTCCTTCTGAATCTTTAGCTCCAGTATGTTGTTATATTATACTGTGCAAATTTGGGACCTGGCCCTCCAGTATCTTCCATATATGTATTATTTGAAACCTTTCTTGTCTCCTGCCCAGAGAGTACATTTTGAGAGCTTTCAGACGGTCTCAATAATTTAGATGTTTTATCATTGCTATTCTTGCTGTTTATGGTCTCTGTATTCCCTCTAATTCAGAGATCTCTTCTGTTCAGGAAGGGGAAGTGAATACCGAGCAATACTCAAGACGGGACAGCACCAGTTATTTAAATAGTAATAGCATTGCTGTGGGTGGGGTCTCTGAATTTTAACATTTTCATAATCCATCCTATTATTTTCCTGGCCGCCACTATATTTGCTCGGTTTTGTTCACAAAATGTCAGGTCGTCAGATATCGTAATTCTCAGATCTCTTACATGTTTTTTTCCTTCTAAGAGTAGGTCTGATTGTGTCCTGTACTCCTTGTTTCATTTAATTTCCTCGTTTCCACCATACTTCAGTACCTGTAACTTATCACTGTTAAACATAAATATATAAACATATATGAATTTTTATATATTTATTGGGATTCTCTTACATGTTCAGGAAGAATTTCAGATCAGGATTAACATTTAGAAAAAAGTTTTTGAACATTTATGTAGTACAAGAGAATGTGTGGAATGAGTATAATTACCTAAGTGTAGTTACAGGATGAGAGCTACACTCGTGGTGTCCTGTCTTCCCAGGACTCTTTGTCATATAACGCTTTGAAACTACTGACGGTCTTGACCTCCACCACCTTCTCACCTAACTTGTTCCAACCGTCTACCACTGTGTTTGTGAAAGGGAATTTTCTTATTTTTCTTCGACCTCTGTGCTTAGTTTAAATCTATGACCTCTTGTTCTTCAAGTGCCAGGTCTCAGGAAATTTTCCCGGTCAATTTTATCAATTCTAGTTATTATTTTGTACGTAGTGATCATATCACCTCTAATTTCTTTTGTCTTCTAGTTTTATCATATTTGATGCCTCTAACCTCTCCTCATAGTTCTTGCCCTTCAGTTTTGGGAGCCACTTAGTAGCATGTCTTTGCACCTTTTCCAGTTTGTTGATGTGCTTCTTACGATATTGGCACCACACAACCGCTGCATATTCTAGCTTTGGCCTAACAAAAGTCGTGAACAATTTCTTTAGTATTTCGTCATCCATGTATTTAAAAGCAATTCTGAAGTTAGAAAGTGTAGCATAAGCCCCTCGCACAACGTTCTTTACGTGGTCCTCAGGTGATACTTTTCTGTCTAGAACCACCCCTAGATCTTTCTTTATCAGAATTCTTTAAAGATTTCTCACATAATTTATAGATTGTGTGGGGTCTATGTTCTCCTATTCCATAACATGACATTTATTCACATTAAATTACATTTGCCAAGTGGTGCCCCATATACTTATTTTGTCCAGGTCTTCTTGAAGGGCATGCCAATCATCTAAGTTTCTTATTCTTCCTATTATCTTAGTATCATCAGCAAACATGTTCATATAATTCTGTATTTCATCTGGTAGATTGTTTATGTAGACAATGAATATCACCGGTGCAAGATCTGAACCCTGTGGTACTTCACTTGTGACATTTCTCCAGTCCAATACATTGTCTTTGATTATTTAATTTTTCTATCAGTCAGAAAAGTTTTCATCCATGTTAGAAGCTTACCTGTCACCCCTACAATATTTTCCAGTTTCCTGGACAACCTCTTATATGGAACTCTATCGAAAGCCTTTTTTAGGTCCGGATAGATGCAGTCAACCCATCTACCTCTTTCCTGTAAAATCTCTGTGGCTCGATGATAGAAACTGAGTAAATTCGATACACAGGATCTTCCAGATCAAAAACCATTCTGTCTGTCTGATATTATATCATTTCTCTTCAGGTGTTCTACCCATTTAGTTAATAATATTTTTTTCAATATTTTGACTATTTCACTTGTCAATGATACAGGTCTATAATTGAGTGTGTCTTCTCTGCTGTCACTTTTGTAGATATGAACTGTTGTGTGTGTGAGTGTAGCATGTGCATAAATTCAAGTAGAGTGGCTGTGTGTTATCTGTAGCTGCAGCTGTAGAGAAACAATTTTTGCTTAATGAGGATATATATTTTATTCAGGTTTTCCTTATTTTCAGTTCACACTCGGGAAAATGTCAAGCAATACTGTATAGAGGGAAGCAATCATAATAGGAAGATCAGTGAAGCAAAAGACAAGAATGTAGAGCAAGAGGATAAGTCCTTGAAAGAAATGAAGAAGAAACAAAGACTTTCTCAAAATACAACTGCTACAGGTAATCAAAACTCATTCTTCATTACTCAATTTCATAGCAAAAGTTGTATTCACCTAGTTTTGTTTGCAGGAGTTGAGGATTGGCTCTATGGTCCCGTGTCTCAACTGTCAATCAACTGGTATATAGATTCTTGGGCCATTCCTCCAGTTTGTCCAGTTTTAGTTATAAATTTTTAAGTTTTTCCTGAAGTATGAGTATTAGTGGTTTTGGACATTGTACTTGCCTTACCTCTGAACCCTACAATCTTCTTGTATGTAAGTACTTTTGCCTATATAAAATATTCTCATCATAATATATATATATATATATATATATATATATATATATATATATATATATATATATATATATATATATATATATATATATATATATATATATATATATATATATATATATATATATATATAATATATATATGCGAACAAGCCTGAATGGTCCCCAGGACTATATGCAACTGAAAACTCACACCCAAGAAGTGACTAGAACCCATGCTGCCAGAAGCACTCTGCTGGCGTACAGGATCCCTTAACCGCTCGACCAACACGACCAGACAAAAGAGCCATCCTCTTTTGTCCGGTTGTATTGGTCGAGCGGTTAAGGGATCCTGTACGCCAGCAGAGTGCTCCTGGCAGCATGGGTTCGAGTCACTTCTGGGGTGTGGTTTTCAGTTATATATATATATATATATATATAATAATAATAATAATAATAATAATAATAATAATAATAATAATAATAAAAGGGGTACCACCTCTTGTGCAAGAGTAGGAACCCACAGCCTCGGAGAAGAAAATAAAGAGTACTCAGAGAAGACCTTGTGGATCCTCAATGAACACTCTGATCTTGTCTACCACTCTATTCATTTAGCATGTGTGTATATATATCTAAATTTATTTTAATATTTCATTACACAAAAAGGTTTACAACATTGATTACATGCTTTTTACAAGGCTACTCATCACAGGTTGTAGAGTTCCTCCAGCTCCTCAGATGGCAGGCTGGAACCATGGTTGCAGTGAGCATTTCCTCTCTGGATCTCCACACTAAGGCGCTGAAATCGGAGCTGGCTGTAGGGTCTCTAGTTGTTTCAATTAGCTTGTAACCCAGCTCATTCAAAAAACTATGAGCTCATTTACCCAAGGCACTAAGTGTCTCAGAGGCAATGGGTCAAAACTATAGTGGTGATCAAGATCTCTAGATCAAGAGCCCAATACTGTCAACATGTCACAATGGTGATACTATTGGGCAGCGCCACTCATCCTGTGACTGGACACACCACCATAGTGACAGTATTGGGCAGTGCCATTCATCCTGTGAGTGGACACACCACCATAGGAGCATTTACAACACTCGCCAATAGGAAGCAACCCCGCTGGATCGTTCATCCTGTCACACCGCCAGTCACAGTTTCGATCAGTTTGTTGACCTTTGCTTTCAATTCGTCTGTAGTGTCCTTCGTTACCCTTTGGAATTTAGTTTGGTCAGAGAGTATGAGGTTCATTTTCGCCAGATATTCGTCTTTTATAAGAATGACGTATATTGGCGACTTGTCACCTCTCCTGACAACTATTTCCTTGTTCTCACGAAGGCTCTTAGCTGCCACTTTGAGCTCGGGGGACAGTATGGTGCTTCTGTAATTGCCTCGATTCTTTCCTCCTTCCGCAATATGTTCTGCTTGTAAGGTATCTTTGGTAGTGACCTTCTTTTGTGTCTCGAGGTCGAATATGTCGTCCAAAAGAATTTCCAACTCCACTTTCCGGGCCATCTCACTCGGTCTGGACATAACGTGACAGTTTATGCCCAGATTTAGGAGAGTGACTTGGTCCTCAGTGACGTTAATTCCTGCAAGGTTCAGGAAGCCATCTCTTGGTCGTGGAATTGCCATAGGTCCTCCATGTAACGTTGTTAGTTTCTTGATAATCCTTGTTTCAGTGCTGAGGTGATGTCGGTCTGTGAGGATGTCGAGGTGTTGTTCAATGCGGGTACGGATACTTTCGTCGATGTTGCTATTTCTCCACTCGTTTGTAGCATGAAGTAGTTGCGTTTTGTTGTCTTTGATTTCATTCTCTGCCTTGTATATCTGATGACGAATCAGATCCTGGCGATATTTTATCGTGAAGGCTTGATTCCTTGCTGCTTGGTCGTGTGCTTTAATATTAGTATATTTTGGTAGCAGTCTTTCCTGTTCACATATATTATTAAATATGACCGAAAAAGTAAGATTAATAATTCTAACACGAATTTTCTCAATCTTTCGTACATTTCTTTTCACTGTTGGTGGTAATTCAAAAATCAATTCTCCAAAATTCATTTTTATTTCTAGTCTGACGCGACACTTGAGCGCGTTTCGTAAAACTTATTACATTTTCAAAGACTGTAGTTTACACATACACAACTGAATAGAAGTTACACATCTCCGATTTGTTTATATCTACATTTTAGCGAGGTGGTTTTAATAGGGTATTAAATTCATCAACACAAGACAGAACACGAAACAATGGGTATTGAATGAAAGTGATTGTAGAAAGCCTATTGGTCCATATATCTTGATGCTTTTATATTGGAGCGGAGTCTTGAGGTGGGTAGAATATAGTTGTGCATTAATTGGCTGTTGATTGCTGGTGTTGACTTCTTAATGTGTAGTGCCTCGCAAACGTCAAGCCGCCTGCTATCGCTGTATCTATCGATGATTTCTGTGTTGTTTACTAGGATTTCTCTGGCGATGGTTTGGTTGTGGGAAGAGATTATATGTTCCTTAATGGAGCCCTGTTGCTTATGCATCGTTAAACGCAAAGAAAGAGATGTTGTTGTGTTGCCTATATACTGGGTTTTTTGGAGCTTACAGTCCCCAAGAGGGCATTTGAAGGCATAGACTACGTTGGTCTCTTTTAAAGCGTTCTGCTTTGTGTCTGGAGAGTTTCTCATGAGTAGGCTGGCCGTTTTTCTGGTTTTATAGTAAATCATCAGTTGTATCCTCTGATTTTTGTCTGTAGGGATAACGTTTCTATTAACAATATCTTTCAGGACCCTTTCCTCCGATTTATGAGCTGTGGAAAAGAAGTTCCTGTAAAATAGTCTAATAGGGGGTATAGGTGTTGTGTTAGTTGTCTCTTCAGAGGTTGCATGGCGTTTCACTTTCCTTCTTATGATGTCTTCGACGAAACCATTGGAGAAGCCGTTGTTGACTAGGACCTGCCTTCCCTACAAAGTTCTTCGTCGACTTGCTTCCATTCTGAGCTGTGGCTGAGAGCACGGTCGACATATGCGTTAACAACACTCCTCTTGTACCTGTCTGGGCAGTCGCTGTTGGCATTTAGGCACATTCCTATGTTCGTTTCCTTAGTGTAGACTGCAGTGTGGAAACCTCCGCTCTTTTCCATGACTGTTACATCTAGAAAGGGCAGCTTCCCATGCTTTTCCATCTCGTAAGTGAAACGCAGCACGGAACTCTGCTCAAATGCCTCCTTCAGCTCCTGCAGATGTCTGACATCAGGTACCTGTGTAAAAATGTCGTCAACATACCTGCAGTATATGGCCGGTTTCAAGTTCATGTCGACTAAGACTTTTTGCTCGATGGTACCCATGTAGAAGTTTGCAAACAGGACACCTAGGGGAGAACCCATGGCGACCCCATCTACTTGCTTATACATGTGCCCATCCGGGCTCAAGAAGGGTGCCTCTTTAGTACAAGCTTGGAGTAGTTTCCTCAAAAGTCTTAGTAGAGGTTTTACTTTGTTGATCCCCTTGAATGAGGAAGAATATAGTTGCCTGTGTCAGTGGTGGAGCGAAGGCTATTTGTTTGCAAGTGTGAGGGAGCTTTTGGGGACATAGTGCTGAGAATAAGTTCCCTTATTCTCCCTTAAAGCCACTAAAATCAGGATCAAGCCAGCATTTGCCCTTTTGCTCTACGCGAGGTTTCTGTCTACGCTGAGCTGGCCTTAGGACACCTGCGTTATCATTTGACAGATGTACCGCCCCAGTCAAACTCCCCACCTGATAATGTCCTCGGAGCGGATCGCGGCGGGCGCGAACGCCCGGTCTTGGGGCCGGAGGAGGCCACAGCCGTGTTACGAACCCGGATCCAGTGTCCGAGCACGGAGCAGTGACGACCGCGCCATCTGTGGGTCAGCTCCCGAAACCCCCTCCAAACGGACGACGACACCTGGTGAGGATGACGTGTACTGGCCACAAAGGCCAGTTTCCAGTCCTGTGCAGCTCACAACACAGCCGCTCCTGACCTCTGGTGAGGTGGTGCTCAGACTACAGCGCCATCTATGGAGTGGATATGTCGGGCGTTTGTGTCTGAGCCTGTAAGTGAGGTGCCTTAGTGTGTCCCAGTTATTGATGACGTGTCTGCTTACAGAGTCGACCTGGGACTGCTGTGATGGAAGTTGAGTGAGTCTACCCAAGGCAGCCGTCTCCATACCTTGTGCTTTGCTGCAGCAGCTTTGAAGTCGTCCCCCGGAAGAACACTGTGGTGTTACCCTGCCAGTGGAGTGGCAGTAGAAGGATTACCCGGGACCGACTGTTGGAGACGATTATCCACTGGGGTATTGAGGACAGGAGAGTGATTTGTGGTATCACACGAGACTCCTGTCCAGGGCGTTACCCTTATATCGCTCGTGGAGTGGCCTGACCAGCCTTGCTGATCCGGAACCTGCCAGCAGACCTGCTGGACGTGTGGTTGACGGCCTCCACGGCGGTGCCCCCAGTGGACCTGTGTTTTGGCTGACCTGTGGCCAGGGTAGGCTCAACTTCTCAGAGGATTCGTTGTGAGGCCACGAAAGCACCTAAGACTTAGCACCGAGAGCTTGATTCCAACGTCTTCAGCAGAAGACGTTTGTGTACAGTGTTAATACCCCTCCCCCCGTGTAATCTTTTTATATATTATTTATTGGTGATGGTCAATACATTATATTAAGTTTTTGCCTTTATTTCCCTTCCCCTTTAAGTTACTTGCGTCACGGATCACATCCCTTGAAAGCCACTACTGGCTTGGGGTCGGATACAACTTCCTCTAACAACATCAGAGTAAGAACCCCGTTGCGTCCCGAGAGGGCCGTAACAAGCCGGAAGACGAACCAACCCGAAGACGCATGGGCGCGAACCCCATACGCCAGGGGAGAAGGCGCTGTAGAGGGCGCTGAGGTGTTGTGTGCAGGTACGGGGCTGGCGAGTCTCCAATCAGAGGCAGGCAAGCTGGTGAAGGGTAGTTAGCTGGTTTGATGACGAGCCGGCGCGTGGAGGGTGTGTGGAGTATGAGTATGGGAATCTTGGATACGTTCTGCCTCCTGGTCAAAACGCTTTGTGCTACTGGTGACGTATCTTGAATGTAGCATCTTATACTTGTTAACTGGACGTAACTTGAGGTAGGGAAGAGCAGGCTCAATCTCTCTAGAAAGAGATTATCGTCACAATATATATATATATATATATATATATATATATATATATATATATATATATATATATATATATATATATATATATATATATATATATATATATATATATATATATAACTGAAAACTCACACCCCAGAAGTGACTCGAACCCATACTCCCAGAAGCAACGCAACTGGTATGTACAAGACGCCTTAATCCACTTGACCATCACGACCGGACAAAATGAGGTGATAGCCGAGGCTATTTGAACCACCCCACCGCCGGCACTCGGATAGTAATCTTGGGCATAGCATTTTACCAAATCACCTCATTCTTTGGGGCACACGTGAGGAACACAAATGCGAACAAGCCTGAATGGTCCCCAGGACAATATGCAACTGAAAACTCACACCCCAGAAGTGACTCGAACCAATACTCCCAGAAGCAACGCAACTGGTATGTACAAGACACCTTAATCCACTTGACCATCACGACCGGACAAAATGAGGTGATAGCCGAGGCTATTTGAACCACCCCACCGCCGGCACTCGGATAGTAATCTTGGGCATAGCATTTTACCAAATCACCTCATTCTTTGGGGCACACGTGAGGAACACAAATGCGAACAAGCCTGAATGGTCCCCAGGACAATATGCAACTGAAAACATTCAGGCTTGTTCGCATTTGTGTTCCTCACGTGTGCCCCAAAGAATGAGGTGATTTGGTAAAATGCCATGCCCAAGATTACTATCCGAGTGCCGGCGGTGGGGTGGTTCAAATAGCCTCGGCTATCACCTCATTTTGTCCGGTCGTGATGGTCAAGTGGATTAAGGCGTCTTGTACATACCAGTTGCGTTGCTTCTGGGAGTATGGGTTCGAGTCACTTCTGGGGTGTGAGTTTTCAGTTGCATATTGTCCTGGGGACCATTCAGGCTTGTTCGCATTTGTGTTCCTCACGTGTGCCCCAAAGAATGAGGTGATTTGGTAAAATGCTATGCCCAAGATTACTATCCGAGTGCCGGCGGTGGGGTGGTTCAAATAGCCTCGGCTATCACCTCATTTTGTCCGGTCGTGATGGTCAAGTGGATTAAGGCGTCTTGTACATACCAGTTGCGTTGCTTCTGGGAGTATGGGTTCGAGTCACTTCTGGGGTGTGAGTTTTCAGTTGCATATTGTCCTGGGGACCATTCAGGCTTGTTCGCATTTGTGTTCCTCACGTGTGCCCCAAAGAATGAGGTGATTTGGTAAAATGCTATGCCCAAGATTACTATCCGAGTGCCGGCGGTGGGGTGGTTCAAATAGCCTCGGCTATCACCTCATTTTGTCCGGTCGTGATGGTCAAGTGGATTAAGGCGTCTTGTACATACCAGTTGCGTTGCTTCTGGGAGTATGGGTTCGAGTCACTTCTGGGGTGTGAGTTTTCAGTTGCATATTGTCCTGGGGACCATTCAGGCTTGTTCGCATATATATATATATATATATATATATATATATATATATATATATATATATATATATATATATATATATATATATATATATATATATATATATATATATGTCGTACCTAGTAGCCAGAACGCACTTCTCAGCCTACTATGCAAGGCCCGATTTGCATAATAAGCCAAATTTTCATGAATTAATTGTTTCTCGACTACCTAACCTACCTAACCCAACCTAACCTAACTTTTTCGGCTACCTAACCTAACCAAACCTATAAAGATAGGTTATATTAGGTTAGTTAGGGTTGGTTAGGTTCGGTCATATATCTACGTTAATTTTAACTCCAATAAAAAGAAATTGACCTCATACATAATGAAAAGGGTAGCTTTATCATTTCATAAGAAAAAAATTAGAGAAAATATATTAATTCAGGAAAACTTGGCTTGTTAGGCAAATCGGGCCTTGCATAGTAGGCCGAGAAGTGCGTTCTGGCTACTAGGTACGACATATATATATATATATATTTATATATATATATATATATATATATATATATATATATATATATATATATATATATATATATATATATATATATATATATATTATGTCGTACCTAGTAGCCAGAACGCACTTCTCTGCCTACTATGCCAGGCCCGATTTGCCTAATAAGCCAAGTTTTACTGAATTAATATATTTTCTCTATTTTTTTTTTATGAAATGATTAAGCTACCCATTTCATTATGTATAAGGTCAAATTTTTTTATTGGAGTTAAAATTAACGTAGATATATGACCGAACCTAACCAACCCTATCTAACCTAACCTAACCTATCTTTATAGGTTAGGTTAGGTTAGGTAGCCGAAAAAGTTAGGTTAGGTTAGGTAGTCGAAAAGCAATTAATTCATGAAAACTTGGCTTATTATGCCCAAGAACCGAGTGCCGGCGGGGGGTATGTAAATGGCCTCGGCTACCATCCTCTTTTGTCCAAATATAATTACTTATATCTATATTGATTTAGATTCTATATTATTTTAGATGTCGGAACAAAGGTTTCAATTAGCACGGAGTATGGGGAGCTCGTAGTGGACTTCCTGTTATTATCTAAATCGTTTTTGTAAATTGTCAACAACGGTTATCCCCAGATCTGAGTCTTCTGGCATTCTACTTACAGCGGTTTTCCACACTCCATTCATACTAATTCTCTGTTTCTTTTGAGAGAACTATGCCCTTGTCCAGCTTAAGATAACACTCACATTATGTTGAGCCTCTACTTTCCTTATCAATGCACACTGAAATAATGTAACGTGATGTATCAATGAGAAAATCAGTAGGAGCCATGAGGAGGATTCGAACCCACTCACTTGGTACTCCCAAGCTAGAACCCTAGACTACCACGCTACAACATGGTAAAAAAGCAATGCAATCTGCGATTCCACTGAATCCTCTACGATTCCAGAGGCTTACAACTGAAGCCCAATCACGGTTTTAAACATTGCCCCAACGCCTTCTGGCTAAGGGTTCAGTAGCTCACTGTACATCACGTTAATGTGATTTCATTGTGCATTTGACGAGAAGCATTGGAAGAGAGCCACTAGGCCATTAGCCAAAATGCATAGGGAGGGGGTGGCACTGTGTAAACCCCATATTGTGCTTCAGCTGTAAGCCTCAGGAATCCTAGAAGAGTCAATGAAATCCCAGGTTGCATTGCTTTTGACCAAGTGGTCGTCAAGGGCGCTAGTTTTGGAGTACTGAGTGAGCGGGTTCCAATCCCATGGCTCCTACTTGTTTTCTCTATCTTATCAGGCTTCCATAACGCACAGTATCAGAAGATTTACTAATGTTCATCACATCATCACAATCCTTTCTACTATTAACTGCCTCAGTTATGCAGAAATAGAATGAGAGCCAATTTGTCAAATGTGATACGCTAGTTAACACATGTTTCACCGCAAGGAACATTTATAGTAAATCTTATGTAAGGCTTTACACTGAATTCAAATCTGCCATGTTCATTTTTCTGTCCCTCGTAGTTTGTATGCGCCACACTAAAGTATGCTATTTCTAGAGCCTTTATGAGGAATTTAAACATCATATTAATAGAAATGAACCTGAGTATTTTGTAACAATGTTTGCCCCGTATTAGAGGTATTTCATCTTGAGCATGAAACAAAGGAGTGACGTTTGTGTACTGAGTCTTCTAAAGTAAGATTTAGAAGCTTATAAACTGCTCTTCTTTACAAAGAAAATAAAGTTCCATCCGTTTAATTAGTACTCGCTACTAACTAACATGAGTCCAATGAAAGTTTGAGACTACTCTTAGGGTGACAGAAATGTCATTACCTAAGAAAGGACATTCCATAACATGAGCCACTGACAGCAATTCAATTATTTTCTTTATTATGCACCCCATACCCATCCCGTGGGCGGTAATGGAAAGGGTTATGGAGGCACATAATCGGTTCCGGACCTGAACCCCATAGTTCATTTAGCTAAGCCAGTGACAATGTTTTGAAAGCATTGAAGAAAAATATTTTAATTCCTCATTTTTTTTACTTTCCACCCTTACACATTAAATTAGACCTTGTGAAAACCTTAGTTGTGTCGTTGGGCAAGAATGGTGATTGATTTTTAGATTTACAAGACAAAATTCAAATAATTTGCGAAGTAAAAATAAAGGGGGGATTTTCGAAGGTCCTCATACATGAGAGGCAATGAACGATAAAAAGTTTAAGTAAAAGTTGAACTGTGTTGAACTATGGGTAGAGATATCTATCAACAATGTTACAAAAAAATATTTTGGGCAATTAAAAAGCAGAATACTATCGTGATTTAGTGTGTGTGTGAATTATTGAGAACATAAAGATCTGGGATGTAATATATATCTAAAAATTCATTTCTTGGATTTTTTCCAGGAAAACCTAAGTGCTGAGAGCGCCGAACACGGTGAATGATTTCACAGAACATCTTGATCACAGGAAAACGGGACCAGGACAGAGGAGTTCTCTTATGCTGGCTACCTGCTCGTGGACTCTCACCAGGGATGCTGCCCCAGGAAAAATATACCAGATCATCAAAAATCCCCATTTACTACTTGTCTGTAGTTCGTAATATATTGTAATATTATTGTAATATATGTATATTCGATTTATTCAAAATTACCTAGTGTTTAACTAAAAAATCTTGTATGATACAAAAGAAATAACAATACATTTGAATTCACCAAGAAAAATATAAATGAAAACACATTGCTCCATTTGTTACAACAATAAATTTTGTTCTGTACACTAGTGATGAGTGGCTGCTACGGACTCACTGAGCCAGTTACCGGGTTCTTTTCATGTCAAACTTTATATGGGGCTTTAATGTCTCTTCTTACTCGATCTAACCCCCGAGTCATAGGTAAGTTATTAAGAACCGGCAGTAATAGTCCAAGAGGAACTGGGGGTAAACAACACTAAACAAACAAAAAAAATCACCATGTGTTGGTGATTTAAAAAAAATCACCTTAACTATATACACTTATGTACAGCACATAACACAGCAGGTTTCACTTTCTCACAGGACACTGTTCAGTAACTTCTGCAATGTTCTTCCTGGCGAGTCCACTTCTGTCTTCTACCGTACACGACTGAAGGTCGTAGTCTGTCTTGTATCAGCCCGTCCTCCAAAAATGGGGTGGTAAATGTAAGAAGACAATTAAGTGCAATTATGTACTATTCATAGCAGTTAGGAATTGTACTTATTTTCACTTAGTATTAAATCGTACTGTCAAATATATTGTGAATATTTGAGTTTACCTGAAAAACTGAATAGAAAACCACAACCTCACCTAACCGTCTTAGTTTTTGAAGATAATTATTTTATTGCTTCCTAATTACAATTAGTACTTAACTTATAGCTATATTGATATTACAGTTTTATAAAACTAATAAAACAAAACTAAAATATATCAATAAATTGTAAATTAACTCAGGATATTTTAAAATTTTGCATAAAATCTATGTTGTTTAATAAACCTGAAAAAGAAATTCCTGATATTTAAAACTTGTGTATTGCAAATCAAAATTGAAAACGTCATCCTAAAATTCTGAGTGACTTAACAGAAAACGAGAAAAATTAAAGCGGGGGAGGGAGTTGGGTCAATGTAACAGCCCCGTAAGTGCAATTATGCACTGCTTATTACAGTAAGAAAGTGTACTTATTACACTTAGTATTAAATCGTACTGTCAATTCGGAGGATGGGTTGCTTGTATGGTCCTCACGCCACCAAGTTCACCTTGCTCAGTAATACATGGGCCGTTTTCTATGGTAACATAACGGTGCCCAAACGCCACTCCCACTCTCCAGCAACACATTGGCAGGGGTCTCCAGCAACACACCAGCAGGGGACTTAGCGCATAAGCGAAAAGCGACGTTATTTGTAAGAGGACAGGTTGTCTTTCTCATGTCCACTAAGAATTTTAGTTCCATGGTCATCCATTGTCCGTCATTGTTATTTTACCTCCTAATGTAGATGGGATACTATGTTCATAGGCCTTCATTAGAATTTTATTAGAATAGTTAATAGTTGTTTCCACATCCCAATCCACTGGCACGCCGCCCTTCTTCAACCTCACGTTAATATTCCCACAATTCTCAGGGCATTTATGGTGTACAATTTTGTCATTAGCCATTTATTTAGAAGACACTTGAATTATAGAATGACTAATTGTGTTTGCTGCGAACCTGTTGTCGAGACTACGTCTATTATTTAGAAGCATTTCTAGAGACAAATTTCGAAGTTGGTCTGCTCGTGCACAGGGAACAACTGACAAGTAGTTAAGTGATGCATCTTTAATTAGCTTGTGGATTTGTGAGGGAGAGAGCTTAAGTGAAGCCAAACACATTGTTCATTCTAGTTTTCTTGCACGAAACCCACACATCAACAGCTCTATTATTGTTATTGTTTTTATTATTATTATTATTATTATTATTATTATTATTATTATTATTATTATTATTATTATTATTATTATTATTATTATTATTATTATTATTATTATTATTATTATTATTAGTGTTGAGAAAATCAGTAGGAGTCATGAGAAGGATTCGAACTTAGGCATTGAGTACTCTCAGGCATAGGCCCTACACCACCACACCACTACATGCTCAAAAGCATTGCAACCTGGGATTCAACTAAATCCTCTAGGGTTCAGGAGGCTTCCACTGACATCTAATCAGGGTTTCACACGACTCCCCCCCTCCCTCTCTGGCGTGTAGTCCAGGAGTTCTTCCCCCCAACGCTTCTCTTCAAATGCATAAAGAAATCACATTAACGTGGTGTTTCAATAAAAATATCAGTGATTTTCTGATTTATAATCAAAACCTCATTCTGATATCATTGAAATCAGGTTATATCAATGATATCATTGATCTGAGATGATATTCAGATATTAATGATTCTGATCAACAATCAATGAGATCAATTATTCAAATGTAAGACCATAAAGGGTTCCTGGATGGGGTTCTGGGAGTTCTACTCTCCAAGCCCGCCCCGGCATGGACTTTATTTATCAAAGTTTAGTCCAACAGGCTGTTGCTTGGAGCTGCTGGCTGGCCCGCATATCCACCACAGCCCGGTTGGTCTGGCACGTCTTGAAGAAAACTATCTAGTTTTCTCTTGAACATATCCAGTTGAATTTAATATTTCACATACAAGTAGAGTGAGTCCACGCAGGATATTGGCGGCGCCAGGCTGTCGGCCCTCTAGCATTTCAAAAGTCCCACCAGCAGCGTGTTAATGTCCACATGCGTGGCAGAGGTCAGGTCGGGTCAAGTGACCTGGCCTCTCTGCTAAACTGATAATTGCAGGTGGTTGCTTGTGTCTCTTCCATAAAAAAACCGTCTATCTAGGTGTGATAGGAAGATAGCCGGGTGCTATCTCCTGGTACGGAGTTTAGCTCTTGGTTCCCCTTTATACACCCGAGCAATTTGAACATTTACAGAGTGAGAAGAGCCTCGCCACACCAGAGGGGTTCGAGCAGTAGCCGGCCAAGTCTTCACAGGCATTTCCCCAGGCAGGTCCCCAGGCTGGTGGGGACTTTGAATGTCAGCAGTACCACCCCATCCTCCCTGTCATACTCAAAGTCCTTGGTGAGTTCAATTGTAAGGTTGACGTATTTGGTGTTTTCCAAAGTTATATGTTGGGTAATTTTCTATGGGCAGTCAGCCGTGTTGTTCTAAATTTCTTGTGTGATGACTCAAATTCTGAATTAATGTTGATATATGAAAGTCAAGGGAATGGTTGGATTATTATATCCATATGATTGACCAACCCGTTCTCGCACTATCTTACAGTCAATATTGAATTATTAAATACGTGCATATGTGGCATACTAAACATACTAGTTTACCTTGAAAAGCTTTTTAGAAAATACCGACCCTACCTAACCTTCTTAGTATGTTAAGATAAGAATCTTATTGCTTCGTAATTACAATTATTACTTAACCTATACCTATAATAGGTTAAGTAATAATTGTAATTACGAAGCAATAAGATGCTTATCTTATTGTTTTTTTACTTTTCGTATTAAATATACGAAAGTGCGAGAACGGGTTGGATTGACTTGACAACAATCTATATAAATAAAAATGGAAATGTTCGTTTGTTCAAAATCGCTAATCTCCAAAAGTTTTTCACCGATTGCAATGAAATTTTCACACAACGTTCCATTCGCATCCGAACGGGTTTTTATATACATACTATATAGATGTCACGTCTGTGACGGGAAAAAACATGCTTGTTATGAAAAACTGTTTTTTTCGTTTGTTTTTCAAGTGAGGGAAATCTTCGAAACCTCTTTACCGATTGCTTTGAAATCTTGACACAACATTGTATTCAAATAGGCGAGTGTTTTTATATACCTTTTATATACATGCCTCACTTGTGACAGGAAACAACATGCTTTTTTTGAAAAAAAAAACAGCTCCATCTATAGGACGTATGAGCAACACACGCTGTAATCTCCAAAAGTTCATCACCGATTGCTCTGAAATTTTCACACAACGTTCCTTTCGAATATGTGCGTGTTTTGATATACATATTATTTAGATGCCACACCTGTGACAGGTGAAAACATGCATTTAAAAAAAACGGAGCTATCTGTTGCACGTTGGAGCAACATACGATGTACAAAATATGCTACGATTCCATTTTAATGTTTCAGATTGAATTGATATATTGAATTTTCATAGATTTTGATTTATTTTCATTTTGATTTAATTATTTTGTGTGAAGTGGCATTGGCATTGAGCTGTGTTGTATACCATACCGTTCATTTCGTGGGTATAGCTTATTTGCTTCTTTTTTCATATTTTTTCATTTCGTTTTTTACCTGTTCTTTTTATTTTTCAGTGCAATTGGTGGTGAAATTGAGCTGTGTCAATTGATCTGTGTTTTGAATTGAGATATTTGGTTAGTGTTTTTTTTTAAACATGAAAATGGACAACACATTTATTTCACAGCTGCAAATGTGCAACAAACAGCTATGAATCCACCGGCTACAGCGTTAACTGCTTTTTTCATGTTAAGTCAAAATTACGCATTTGCAAAAACACTGCTGTATTTGGAAGTGCCTACGTATTACACATGGAATGCCAGTAGAAAATCATTTGAACGACGTAAATGAGGAGAACGAGTCGATGGACAACTTGGCAAATTCAATAAACCAAGATAGGCAGACTGTACACCGTGCATCCTAATCAGGATGAATGCTTCTTTCTTCGCATTCTGCTGGTAAATGTGCCTGGTCCAACGTCTTTCCAACAATTGAGATTTGTCAACAGCGTCAATTGAGATTTGTCAAATGGCATGATTTGTTAACATGCCACTTTCCGTAGTGCATGTCAAGCTCTGAATTTATTGAACAACAATCGGCATTGGGATGTATGCATTAATGACGCGTCCAACACATCACATCCAAATCAAATTCGTGCACTGTTTGCAATCATATTGACCTTCGGCTCTCCGTTATCTCCAACAGAGTTATGGATAATTATATATCGCACATGCCTGAAGATATTATCCGTCGAATACGCAAAGAAAATTCAAATATGAACATGGATTTTACAGCAAAAATCTTTAACGAAGCCTTCATAATGATTGAAGACTTGTGCTTAGAAATCACGAACAAAGTTTTCAATCAATTGGAAATGCCATCATCGAATCGATTTGCTGCTGCTTCGTTCGATGTAGAATTGCGTCGTGAACAAAATTACAACACGGGTGATCTGTTGTCGTATGTTTAACAAAATATTCCTATATATTTTTTCGACTACCTAACCTACCTAACCTAACTTTTTCGGCTACCTAACCTAACCTAACCTCGGATAGTAATCTTGATTACTCGGATAGTAATCTTGGGCATAGCAAATTTTACCAAATCAAAAAATCATTTTACCAAATTTTACCAAATTGTCCTGGGGACCATTCAGGCTTGTTTGCATTTGTGTTCCTCATGTGTGCCCCAAAGTATGAGGTGATTTGGTAAAATGCTATGCCCAAGATTACTATCCGAGTGCCGGCGGTGGGGTGGTTCAAATAGCCTCGGCTATCACCTCATTATGTCCGGTCGTGATGGTCAAGTGGATTAAGGCGTCTTGTACATACCAGTTGCGTTGCTTCTGGGAGTATGGGTTCGAGTCACTTCTGGGGTGTGAGTTTTCAGTTGCATATTGTCCTGGGGACCATTCAGGCTTGTTCGCATTTGTGTTCCTCACGTGTGCCCCAAAGAATGAGGTGATTTGGTAAAATGCTATGCCCAAGATTACTATCCGAGTGCCGGCGGTGGGGTGGTTCAAATAGCCTCGGCTATCACCTCATTATGTCTGGTCGTGATGGTCAAGTGGATTAAGGCGTCTTGTACATACCAGTTGCGTTGCTTCTGGGAGTATGGGTTCGAGTCACTTCTGGGGTGTGAGTTTTCAGTTGCATATTGTCCTGGGGACCATTCAGGCTTGTTCGCATATATATATATATATATATATATATATATATATATATATATATATATATATATATATATATATATTAGGCTCGCCAGGCTCGCCCCTAACCAGGAACCTCTCGTCCTCCGGGAGTCAGAGGTTTATAAAGCTATCGTTTCATTTCCCCCGGGCTCCTCAGGAGGCTACACAGGGGTAAGACCTCAACATGTGAAGGAAATGGTGAACCCTGTTCTTGGCCCAGCTGCAGAAGCGCTCCTGACAGAAATCACAACGTTTGTCAACAACTGCCTCGCCGGGTTAATCCCTGATGAAATCAAACCATTCTTCTTTGGTGCATCCCTATGTGCCCTGAAAAAGAAGGAGGTAGGGATCAGACCCATTGCCGTTGGTAATACCCTTCGCCGCCTAGTTGCAAGGGCTGCTGTCAGAAGTATCTGAATGGAAGCAGCCACCATGCTGCAACCCAACCAGCTGGGGTTTGGAGTCCCCCAAGGCTGTGAAGCAGCGGCTCATGCTGCACGAGCCTACATTAGCTCTCTTACTGAAGACCAGGCAGTAGTTAAATTAGATTTTAAAAACGCTTTCAATTCGGTCAAAAGGGAAGCAATCCTCACTGCAGTCCAGGAACATTGCCCAAGCATTCTCCCGTTTGTGTCAGCAGGCTACAGCAAAGACTCAACCCTCCTATTTGGCAAACATGAAGTCACCTCAGCAGAGGGAATTCAACAGGGAGACCCACTTGCACCGTTCCTCTTTTGCATAGCGGTTCGAGAAATTACAACCAGACTGTCCAGTGAGCTCAACATCTGGTTCCTGGATGATGGCACTCTGGCAGGCACACAAGATTCCCTGCTGGAAGACCTACAGCTGGTGAAGACACGGGGGGAGTCCATGGGTCTCGTTCTTAACCCCTCCAAGTGTGAAATTATTGCATCCAGTGAAGTAATTATGAGAGCAGTGAAATCAGTTTTACCAGAAGCCTCAGTCGTTAAACCTACCGACAGCACACTACTCGGAGCACCTCTGGGCCACAATGCCATTGCTGCAGTCCTTGACGAAAAGTTTAGAGACCTAAAGAGGGTAGAAGAGAGAATTGGGGACTTGGACTCCCACGATGCCCTCTACCTTCTCACAAAGTGCCTTACCTTGCCCAGGCTAACATACTTCTTAAGGTGTGCACCAACTTTTGGCAACCCACTTCTACATCAATATGATGAGCTCCTCAGGTCAATATTCAGGAAGGCGCTCAACCTAGATTTAGATGACAGTCAGTGGGACCAAGCAACACTACCAGTGAGATTTGGAGGGATAGGCATACGAAAGGCAACTGAGGTAGCACTTCCAGCACTCTTATCCTCATGTACAGCAGCCAACAAATTGGTAGGGCAGATCCTACCAGAGCGTATGAGAGAGACAGCGGGAACTCATGATCAAACGTTCATCGAAGCAGCCAGACAATGGGACACCATTACACACCCTCAACCCCGACCACAAGTCCCAAAAGACCACAAGCAGGCCCACTGGGATAGCCCCATAATGGAAAAGACTGTCACAGCAATGATTGACAACGCTGATACTGAAAACAAAGCCCGCCTCCTAGCGGTAACAGCACCCCACGCCGGGGATTTTTTATTTGCTGTGCCCAATGCAGCCCTGGGAACTCGCCTCAGTCATGACGCTCTCCGCATTGGAGTTGCCCTTCGCCTTGCCGCCCCCATCCTCACCGAACATAGGGGCATCTGCGGAACTGCGATGGCAGACCAATATGGTCGTCATGGTCTGGTATGTCGTAAATCACAGGGTAAAATTGCAAGACATGAAGTAGTCAACGACGTCATCAAGAGGAGCCTCGCCACAGCCCGCTGCCCGGCACAAAGAGAACCACACTTATCCAGACCTAACGACCCTCAGAAGCGCCCTGATGGGGTCACCTTGCTACCATGGAAGGATGGTAAGCAAGTGGTATGGGACTACACGTGCGCTGCCACACTGGCCAGTACCTACCTCCACTGCAGCACACGTGAAAGCGGTGGTGCTGCTTCTTTCAGGGAATCGCAGAAAATTATTAAATGCAGAGGTCTAGCACACTGCTACAGCTTTGTTCCGATCGGCTCGGAGACCCTCGGTTCGTGGGGAAAATGTGCATTGAAGTTCCTGAAGGAATTGGGGGACAAATTGATCAGTGCTACAAAAGACCAGAGAGCAAAAAGTTTCTTGTTCCAGCGCCTCAGTGTTGCAATTCAGAGGGGAAATGCCTGTTGCGTCTTGGGCACAAGTCCAACTTCAGAGGAATTCAAAGAAGTGTTTGACTTGCAATAATGATCGAACCCGTCTGTGACATTCATCTATGTTTCCCATTGTTGTGTTTTTCAAGAGATCCATAACCTTTAATCACCTTTTTGCATTATTATTTTTGTATCAACCCATGTATATCTTGTAACCATCAAATGCATAATAAAGCACAAAAAATAAAAAAGGAAGGGGGTGGTAGGAGAAAATCCTATACATATACATATATATATATATATATATATATATATATATATATATATATATATATATATATATATATATATATATATATATATATATATATATATATATATATATATATATATCTATATATATATATATATATATATATATATATATATATATATATATATATATATATATATATATATATATATATATATATACATATATATTTCTTGATGCTTCTGTATTGGAGCGGAGTCTTGAGGTGGGTAGAATATAGTTGTGCATTAATTGGCTGTTGATTGCTGGTGCTGACTTCTTGATGTGTAGTGCCTCGCAGACGTCAAGCCGCCTGCTATCGCTGTATCTATCGATGATTTCTGTGTTGTTTACTAGGATTTCTCTGGCGATGGTTTGGTTGTAGGAAGAGATTATATGTTCCTTAATGGAGCCCTGGTGTTTATGTATCGTTAAACGCCTAAAAAGAGATGTTGTTGTCTTGCCTATATACTGTATTTTTTGGAGCTTACAGTCCCCAAGAAAGCATTTGAAGGCATAGACGACTTTGGTCTCTTTTAAAGCGTTCTGCTTTGTGTCTGGAGAGTTTCTCATGAGTAGGCTGGCCGTTTTTCTGGTTTTATAGTAAATCGTCAGTTGTATCCTCTGATTTTTGTCTGTAGGGATAACGTTTCTATTAACAATATCTTTCAGGACCCTTTCCTCCGTTTTATGAGCTGTGGAAAAGAAGTTCCTGTAAAATAGTCTAATAGGGGGTATAGGTGTTGTGTTGGTTGTCTCTTCAGAGGTTGCATGGCGTTTCACTTTCCTTGTTATGATGTCTTCGACGAAACCATTGGAGAAGCCGTTGTTGACTAGGACCTGCCTTACCCTACAGAGTTCTTCGCCGACTTGCTTCCATTCTGAGCTGTGGCTGAGAGCACGGTCGACATAAGCGTTAACAACACTCCTCTTGTACCTGTCTGGGCAGTCGCTGTTGGCATTTAGGCACATTCCTATGTTCGTTTCCTTAGTGTAGACTGCAGGTTGGAAACCTCCGCTCTTTTCCATGACTGTTGCATCTAGAAAGGGCAGCTTCCCATCCTTTTCCATCTCGTAAGTGAAACGCAGCACGGAACTCTGCTCAAATGCCTCCTTCAGCTCCTGCAGATGTCTGACATCAGGTACCTGTGTAAAAATGTCGTCAACATACCTGCAGTATATGGCCGGTTTCAAGTTCATTTCGAATAAGACTTTTTGCTCGATGGTACCCATGAAGAAGTTTGCAAACAGGACACCTAGGGGGGAACCCATGGCGACCCCATCTACTTGCTTATACATGTGCCCATCCGGGCTCAAGAAGGGTGCCTCTTTAGTACAAGCTTGGAGTAGTTTCCTCAGAATGTTCTCTGGTATGTCAAGAGGAGTGCAGGCCGGATCACGATACACTCTGTCGGCTATCATCTCAATTGTCTCGTCCACAGGTACGTTGGTAAACAGGGATTCTACGTCCAACGAGGCTCTTATCCCTGTGGCACGTGTGCCCCACAGTAAGTCAACAAATTCCTTTGGAGACTTCAGGCTGAAGGCGCAAGGGACATAAGGAGTCAACAGGCCGTTGAGTCGCTTCGCCAGTCTGTACGTGGGTGTGGGTATCTGGCTAATGATTGGCCGAAGTGGGTTTCCAGGCTTGTGTGTCTTGACATTTCCATACGCATATCCAGGTTTATATTCCCCAATAATCTTTGGCAGGTGGAGTCCGGATTTCTTGGCATTCACAGTTTCGATCAGTTTGTTGACCTTTGCTTTCAATTCGGCTGTAGTGTCCTTCGTTACCCTTTGGAATTTAGTTTGGTCAGAGAGTATGATGTTCATTTTCGCCAGATATTCATCTTTTTTAAGAATAACATATATTGGCGACTTGTCACCTCTCCTGACAACTATCTCCTTGTTCTCACGAAGGCTCTTAGCTGCCACTTTAAGCTCGGGGGACAGTATGGTGCTTCTGTAATTGCCTCGATTCTTTCCTCCTTCCGCAATAAGTTCTGCTTGTAAGGTATCTTTGGTAGTGACCTACTTTTGTGTCTCGAGGTCGAATATGTTGTCCAACAGAATTTCCAACTCCACTTATATATATATATATATATATATATATATATATATATATATATATATATATATATATATATATATATATATATATATCACATATAATGTGATACCTAGTAGCTAGAAGGCATTTCTCGGCCTACTATGCAAGGCCCGATGGGCCTAACAGGCCAAGTTTTCCTGAATTTATATATTTTGTGTAAAAAAAAAATCTTATGAAATGATAAATCTGCCCATTTCATTTTGTATAAGTTAATTTTTTAAAATTTGAGTTAAAACTAATGTAGATATATGACCAAACCTTCATAAGGAGCATGTCATAACCTTCATAAGGAGCATGTCATAACCTTCATAAGGAGCATGTCATAAGGAGCATGTCATAACCTTCATAAGGAGCGAACCTTCATAAGGAGCATGTCATAACCTTTATAAGGAGCGAACCTTCATAAGGAGTATGTCATAACCTTCAAAAGGAGCGAACCTTCATAAGGAGCATGTCATAACCTTCCTAAGGAGCGAACCTTCATAAGGAGCATGTCATAACCTTCATAAGGAGCGAACATTCATAAGGAGCATGTCATAACCTTCATAAGGAGCATGTCATAACCTTCATAAGGAGCGAACATTCATAAGGAGCATGTCATAACCTTCATAAGGAGCATGTCATAACCTTCATAAGGAGCGAACATTCATAAGGAGCATGTCATAACCTTAATAAGGAGCATGTCATAACCTTCATAAGGAGCATGTCATAACCTTCATAAGGAGCGAACATTCATAAGGAGCATGTCATAACCTTCATAAGGAGCGAACCTTCAAAAGGAGCATGTCATAACCTTCATAAGGAGCATGTCATAACCTTCATAAGGAGCATGTCATAACCTTCATAAGGAGCATGTCATAACCTTCATAAGGAGCATGTCATAACCTTCATAAGGAGCGAACCTTCATAAGGAGCGAACCTTCATAAGGAGCGAACCTTCATAAGGAGCATGTTGGAATTACACACAGTGTCACCAGAAGGAGTCAGTCACAAGTCATCTCACCACACAGAGTTAGCCAAAACCAGCCTGCCTCAAGATACAGTGCACTTATAGACTTAATCTGAAATTAAAATATAATTTATTACGTTTTGATCTATGGTAGGGCCTATATATATATTTTAGCATATTAATAAAATAATAATGTTTGGGAAGGCTTGCAACTCGAGTTATTTCAGGAAGAGCAATAATATTGAGAGGGAACTTAACAGTGAATAAAAGGATTGGTTGACAATGCATTTGGAACAGAAACCTCATTCTGTGAGTGGACACACCTCCATAGTGACAATATTGAACAGCGCCACTCATCCTGTGAGTGGACACTAACTCTCAGTTGAACACAGGAAGTCGACGCTCTAAGCTTCTATCTCTTTCCACTTCCACTCACAAGATGGGTATAGGGTGCACAATAAATGAGCTAAACTAACGCCAAGTGACAATGTTGTGGCTTTGGTTAATTAGATGGTCCCAATTTCGCTATAAAATTATGTTAGTTTAGAGTAAAAATATGTTTTTCATGATGTTCTACATTCAGCACCAACAATATAGTGAGTAAATATATTATAACTTTTCATTACTTACGTATACTAGGAAGCTTAAGGTAATTAGACAGACCGCCACACACCTACCTATCTACCCGATTTACATGAGGCCCACTAACTCTAGAGGCCTGGATGAGGACAGGAAGCTGGCGGCTTAACGAAGGTACCCCCCAGGTGTAGGGAGGAAATGATCTCTTCCAGGTATATTTTGAAAGTCAGCACCGTTTTGCCAGTTACTGTTTCAGTGGGTAGGCGGTTCCATGAGTTAATAACCCTTCGGGTGAAAAAGTATCTCCTGTAACTGGTAACTGGCTGTTCTGACGAAGGACATCGGGTAGATGTAGTTTACAGCGACTTTGCTAAAGCGTTTAAAAGGTATCACATGAAAGATTGCAAGGAAATTACCGGCCTATAGAATAAATGCGAGAATACTGTAATTGATAAAACAATGGTTCGAAACATAGAAAACGCAGGGTCGTCCTAAATGGGAATGAATCTGACTTGGGAAATGTAGTAAGTGGGGGTGCCACAGTGGTCCAAATTGGGGCCAACCCTTTTTGTCATATATTGGTGCTACATAGCCTTCCCGGCTTGGTGCCTTCTTTTGATAATTACTTACTTTTTGTCATATATATATCAATACCATAGATGAAAATATTACAAACCACATCATCAAATTATAATGTTGATAAATGCAAGATCTTGTATATGGGGCATAACAATCCACGTCACAAGTACTAAATTAACCTTACTTACCTCACATAAAGAATAATAAATGTTTATTCAGGTAAAAGTTCTAATAGCAGATCTGTGTGGCGTAATTAGGAGACATGCATGATTTTGGGTAGTAGAACCCCAAGCACATATACAATAATTAAGATAATGGCAAATTTACCTAAATTTACGTGAGGGCAACTAATACTAGTGATCTCAATGAGGACAAGTAGCCTGCGGCTTGTCTAAGGTCCCCCATTTGCCCTGATGATATTTTCCAATTGCATTTTAAGACCAAGCAGAGTTATGCCATGTGCAGGTAGGTGGTTCCACGGGTATACAACCCTATTGGTGAAAAAGCATCTTTGGTTTTCTGTCCTACATTGTTGCTCCTCGTTCGTGTTACGTCTGACCTTTTGAAGAAACTGTCCTGATTGACATCCTCCAAATTGTTCAGAATTTTATGGGTTTCTGTGAGATCCGCCCTGTCATGCCTGGTCTGCAGTGTTGTTACCCTAGTGGCCTTCATCCATTCCTGATACGTGAGATGACTAAGCTATGGTATGATTTGTTTTTAATACTGCTTCCACTTGTTGAGCAACTTTTAGTGAATGATGCATTCTGACTCAAACGTCCTTTCCATCATCTATCTGTTGTAAGGTAGTGCTATCAGTTTAGTAGTTCTGAAGTGGATTGTTGTGCCCCACATGCATTGTCTAGCATTTATCGACATTAAAGAGCATTTGTCAGTCATCTGACCATTTGTGAAGTTCATGTAGATCACTTAATAAGGTCCCATTATCACCTTCAACTATTACTAGGGGAACTATTCCATGGTCCGGGGATTTTCTGAAAAGGAGTTTCACTGGCAAGCATAGTGAATTTGCCAGTTCCTTTACGACTTGGGACTTAATCCATTTACACTTTTAGCTTGTAGGGTCTTTTAGTTTGCCAATGCTCTTCCTGATTGTGTCGTGTGTAATTGGTATTTCCCTTAATTCATTCTCTTTACGTCCGACAAACATTTGTGTTGGTGATGGGATGTCATTTTAGCTTTCTAGTATGAACACTGATGTAAGGTATTCATTCAGAGTGTTTGCCGCCCTTTTATCATACAACTTAACATTGTTAGTCTCATCTTTTATGGGTCCTACAGAGTCAGTTTTTTGTTTGGGTTTTACTTCGTATATATTTGCCCGAAACGCTATGCGTATTAGTGGCTTTAGGTATTGTATTTTAAATTTTATAATTTTGTTCCGAGGAGCGAGTTTATTGGGAGTACTTAGCTGTGTCATTAGCCAGGTAATTAACTATACAGTTTGCTGTGCTCCGTCCTTTAACAAATCCATTGACCCCCCTCCCCCTAACCTGCCTATTTTGTGCAATAGTCGGTTTAGGATGATCCTTTCAAGCATCTTGCAAGTGCATGACATGAGACTGATAGGTCTGTAATTGCCAGGGTCATTGGGTTTCGGTATCGGGACAATTATTGCATGTTTCCATTGTGTGGGCAACACTCCACATAGGAATGATTTGTTAACAGGTGGAGTAGTTTATTCCCAGACACTTCACACAGTGCATTGAGTATCTCATAGGTGATGCCATCCTCCCCAGGTGCTGTACTTTTACCCTTTTTCATAGCCTCCTTTACCTCCTGGGCTGTGATTGGTTCCCCATACTCGTCATCACTAGATTGTGCTCTTGTTATCCTAATCCTTCTGTCATTATGTCGGAGGAGCTGTTCCCTGCTTACTTCTGCACGGAGGGAGGAGGATGATGCTGCATCACTCCACTTGTGAATTAGCTCTTCAGCCTTCCCCTGGGGGTCTTTGTGAGCCGCAGGCCGGGCTCTGCTTCCCTTAGCTATCTGAATTTTTCCCCACACTTGTCTTGCAGATGTTTCTCTTCCAATAGAGCTAGTGAACTCAAGCCATTGTCTTTCCCTTTGTAACTCATCTGCAATGTATGTACCTTTACCAGAATAAAAAATCTAATCTAAATCTATATGCTTAGATATATGCAAATGAGAGAGTAATAGAGCGAAACCTTTAAAATACTGAACAATTTGGAGGATATTGATTCATACAATTTCTTCAAAAGGTCAGATGTAACACGAACAAGGAGCAAAGGTTTCAAGTTCAACAAGCCACAATGTAGGAGTGACAACAGATGCTTTTTAACCCATAGGGTTATGAACCCCATGAAACCGCCTACCCGCCGAGGTCGTAAATGCTAAAATTCTGCTCTACTTTTAAACTCCAGCTTGAAAAAAATTATCAGGACAAATGTGGTTGTCACATTTATATACTGTTCTTAAAATATGTCCCCATTTTGCACCCGCAAGATAATTTACAATTTTAAGGGTTGAAGAATGTTAATCTTTTTGTTTGCAAAGCTGTTCACTTGCGACAGTTAAGCAAGTCCCAGCTGTGTCTGGGTACAAGTGACAGGATGAACGATCCAGCGGGTTTGCTTCCTATTGGCGAGTGTTGTAAATGCTCCTATGGTGGTGTGTCCACTCACAGGATGAATGGCACTGCCCAATACTGTCACTATGGTGGTGTGTCCAGTCACAGGATGAGTGGCGCTGCCCAATAGTATCACCATTGTGACATGTTGACAGTATTGGGCTCTTGATCTAGAGATCTTGATCACCTCTATAGTTTTGACCCATTGCCTCTGAGACACTTAGTGCCTTGGGTAAATGAGCTCGTAGTTTTTTGAATGAGCTGGGTTACAAGCTAATTGAAACAACTAGAGACCCTACAGCCAGCTCCGCTTTCAGCGCCTTAGTGTGGCGATCCAGAGAGGAAATGCTCACTGCAACCATGGTTCCAGCCTGCCATCTGAGGAGCTGGAGGAACTCTACAACCTGTGATGAGTAGCCTTGTAAAAAGCATGTAACCAATGTTGTAAACCTTTTTGTGTAATGAAATATTAAAATAAATTTAGATATATATACACACATACTAAATGAATAGAGTGGTAGACAAGATCAGAGTGTTCATTGAGGATCCACAAGGTCTTCTCTGAGTACTCTTTATTTTCTTCTCTGAGGTTATGGGTTCCTACTCTTGCACAAGAGGTGGTACCCCTTTTATTATTATTATTATTATTATTATTATTATTTATATATATATATATATATACATATATATATATATGTATATATATATATATGTATATATATATATATATATATATATATATATATATATATATATATATATATATATATATATATATATATATATATAAATATATATATATATATATATATTGGTAGCAGTCTTTCCTGTAGACATATATTATTAAATATGACCGAAAAAGTAAGATTAATAATTCTAACACGAATTTTCTCAATCTTTCGTACATTCCTTTTCACTGTTGGAGGTAATTCAAAAATCAATTCTCCAAAATTCATTTTTATTTCTAGTCTGACGCGACACAAGCGCGTTTCGTAAAACTTGTTACATTTTCAAAGACTTTAGTTTACAAATACACAACTGAATAGAACTTATGCATCTCCGATTTTGTTTATATCTACATTTGAGTGAGGTGGATGAGGTGAGGTGGCATTAATAGGGCATTAATTTCATCAACACAAGACAGAACAAGAGGTGGCATTAATAGAGTATTAATTTCGTCAACTCAAGACAGAACACGAAACAATGGGTATTGAAATGGAAGTGACTGTAGAAAGCCTATTGGTCCATATTTATTGATGCTTCTATATTGGAGCGGAGTCTTGAGGTAGGTAGAATATAGTTGTGCATTAATTGGCTGTTGATTGCTGGTGTTGACTTCTTAATGTGTAGTGCCTCGCAAATGTCAAGCCGCCTGCTATCGCTGTATCTATCGATGATTTCTGTGTTGTTTACTAGGATTTCTCTGGCGATGGTTTGGTTGTGGGAAGAGATAATATGTTCCTTAATGGAGCCCTGTTGTTTATGCGTCGTTAAACGCCTAGAAAGAGATGTTGTTGTCTTGCCTATATACTGGGTTTTTTGGAGCTTACAGTCCCCAAGTGGGCATTTGAAGGCATAGACGACGTTGGTCTCTTTTAAAGCGTTCTGCTTTGTGTCTGGAGAGTTTCTCATGAGTAGGCTGGCCGTTTTTCTGGTTTTATAGTAAATCGTCAGTTGTATCCTCTGATTTTTGTCTGTAGGGATAACGTTCCTATTAACAATATCTTTCAGTACCCTTTCCTCTGTTTTATGAGCTGTGGAAAAGAAGTTCCTGTAAAATAGTCTAATAGGGGTTATAGGTGTTGTGTTAGTTGTCTCTTCAGAGGTTGCATGGCGTTTCACTTTCGTTCTTACGATGTCTTCGACGAAACCATTGGAGAAGCCGTTGTTGACTAGCACCTGCCTTACCCTACAGAGTTCTTCGTCGACTTGCTTCCATTCTGAGCTGTGGCTGAGAGCACGGTCGACATATGCGTTAACAACACTCCTCTTGTACCTGTCTGGGCAGTCGCTGTTGGCATTTAGGCACATTCCTATGTTCGTTTCCTTAGTGTTGACTGCAGTGTGGAAAACTCCGCTCTTTTCCATGACTGTTACATCTAGAAAGGGCAGCTTCCCATCCTTTTCCATCTCGTAAGTGAAACGCAGCACGGAACTCTGCTCAAATGCCTCTTTCAGCTCCTGCAGATGTCTGACATCAGGTACCTGTGTAAAAATGTCGTCAACATACCTGCAGTATATGGCTGGTTTCAAGTGCATGTCGACTAAGACTTTTTGCTCGATGGTACCCATGTAGAAGTTTGCAAACAGGACACCTAGGGGAGAACCCATGGCGACCCCATCTACTTGTTTATACATGTGCCCATCCGGGCTCAAGAAGGGTGCCTCTTTAGTACAAGCTTGGAGTAGTTTCCTTAGAATATTCTCGGGAATGTCAAGAGGAGTACAGGCTGGATCACGATACACTCTGTCGGCTATCATCCCGATTGTCTCGTCCACAGGTACGTTGGTAAACAGCGATTCTACGTCCAACGAGGCTCTTATCCCTGTGGCCCGTGTGCCCCGCAGTAAGTCAACAAATTCCTTTGGAGACTTCAGGCTGAAGGCGCAAGGAACATAAGAAGTCAGCAGGCCGTTGAGTCGCTTCGCCAGTCTGTACGTGGGTGTGGGTATCTGGCTAATGATTGGCTGAAGTGGGTTTCCAGGCTTGTGTGTCTTGACATTTCCATAAGCATATCCAGGTTTATATTCCCCAATGATCTTTGGCAAGTGGAGTCCGGATTTCTTGGCGTTCACAGTTTCGATCAGTTTGTTGACCTTTGCTTTCAATTCGGCTGTAGTGTCCTTCGTTACCCTTTGGAACTTAGTTTGGTCAGAGAGTATGAGGTTCATTTTCGCCAGATATTCGTCTTTTTTAAGAATGGCATATATTGGCGACTTGTCACCTCTCCTGACAACTATCTCCTTGTTCTCACGAAGGCTCTTAGCTGCCGCTTTGAGCTCGGGGGACAGTATGGTGCTTCTGTAATTGCCTCGATTCTTTCCTCCTTCTGCAATAAGTTCTGCTTGTAAGGTATCTTTGGTAGTGACCTTCTTTTGTGTCTCGAGGTCGAATATGTCGTCCAACAGAATTTCCAACTCTACTTTCCGGGCCATCTCACTCGGTCTGGACATAACGTGACAGTTTATGCCCAGATTTAGGAGAGTGACTTGGTCCTCAGTGAGGTTAATTCCTGCAAGGTTTAGGAAGCCATCTCTTGGTCGTGGAATTGCCATAGGTCCTCCATATAATGTTGTAAGTTTCTTGATAATCCTTGTTTCAGTGCTGAGGTGATGTCGGTCTGTGAGGATGTCGAGGTGTTGTTCAATACGGGAACGGATACTTTCGTCGATGTTGCTATTTCTCCACTCGTTTGTAGCATGAAGTAGTTGCGTTTTGTTGTCTTTGATTTCATTCTGTGCCTTGTATATCTGATCACGAATCGGATCCTGGCAATATTTTATCGTGAAGGCTTGATTCCTTGCTGCTGGGTCGTGCGCTTTAATATTAGTATATTTTGGTAGCAGTCTTTCCTGTAGACATATATTATTAAACTCTAGACAACAACATCTCTTTCTAGGCGTTTAACGATGCATAAACAACAGGGCTCCATTAAGGAACATATAATCTCTTCCCACAACCAAACCATCGCCAGAGAAATCCTAGTAAACAACACAGAATTCATCGATAGATACAGCAATAGCAGGCGGCTTGACGTTTGCGAGGCACTACACATTAAGAAGTCAACACCAGCAATCAACAGCCAATTAATGCACAACTATATTCTACCCACCTCAAGATTCCGCTCCAATATAGAAGCATCAAGAAATATGGACCAATAGGCTTTCTACAATCACTTCCATTTCAATACCCATTGTTTCGTGTTCTGTCTTGTGTTGATGAAATTAATGCCCTATTAATGCCACCTCTTGTTCTGTCTTGTGTTGATGAAATTAATACCCTATTAATGCCACCTCACCCCATCCACCTCACTCAAATGTAGATATAAACAAAATCGGAGATGCGTAAGTTCTATTCAGTTGTGTATTTGTAAACTAAAGTCTTTGAAAATGTAATAAGTTTTATGATACGCGCTTGTGTCACGTCAGACTAGAAATAAAAATGAATTTTGGAGAATTGATTTTTGAATTACCTCAAACAGTGAAAAGAAATGTACGAAAGATTGAGAAAATTCGTGTTAGAATTATTAATCTTACTTTTTCGGTCATATATATATATATATATATATATATATATATATATATATATATATATATATATATATATATATATATATATATATATATATATATATATATATATATATATATATATATATATATATATATATATCTATATATAACTGAAAACTCACACCCCAGAAGTGACTCGAACCCATGCTGCCAGGAGCACTCTGCTGGCGTACAGGATCCCTTAACCGCTCGACCAACACAACCGGACAAAAGAGGATGGCTCTTTTGTCTGGTCGTGTTGGTCGAGCGGTTAAGGGATCCTGTACGCCAGCAGAGTGCTTCTGGCAGCATGGGTTCTAGTCACTTATTGGGTGTGAGTTTTCAGTTGCATATAGTCCTGGGGACCATTCAGGCTTGTTCGCATATATATATATATATATATATATATATATATATATATATATATATATATATATATATATATATACATATATATATATATATATATATATATATATATATATATATATATTTATATATATATATATATATAAATATATATATATATAAATATATATATATATATATATATATATATATACATATATATATATATATATATATATATATATATATATATATATATATATATATATATATATATATATATATATATATATATATAACTGAAAACTCACACCCCAGAAGTGACTCGAACCCATACTCCCAGAAGCAACGCAACTGGTATGTACAAGACGCCTTAATCCACTTGACCATCACGACCGGAAATAATGAGGTGATAGCCGAGGCTATTTGAACCACCCCACCGCCGGCACTCAGATAGTAATCTTGGGCATAGCATTTTACCAAATCACCTCATTCTTTGGGGCACACGTGAGGAACACAAATGCGAACAAGCCTGAATGGTCCCCAGGACAATATGCAACTGAAAACTCACACCCCAGAAGTGACTCGAACCCATACTCCCAGAAGCAACGCAACTGGTATGTACAAGACGCCTTAATCCACTTGACCATCACGACCGGACATAATGAGGTGATAGCCGAGGCTATTTGAGCCACCCCACTGCCGGCACTCGGATATTAATCTTGGGCATAGCATTTTACCAAATCACCTCATTCTTTGGGGCACACGTGAGGAACACAAATGCGAACAAGCCTGAATGGTCCCCAGGACAATATGCAACTGAAAACTCACACCCCAGAAGTGACTCGAACCCATATTCCCAGAAGCAATGCAACTGGTATGTACAAGACGCCTTAATACCTGTTCCAGGAGTCCAAGTGATCCTGGGGAACGACTTGTGTGGGTCCAAGGTGTTGCCAGAGCTGATAGTAAAAGCTGTGCCGGAGGTGAACCAGAAGGACCGCGGTACAAGTGGAACGCCGGACAAGATAGATCTAGCCAGCATCCTTGAAGATGAGGCAGAGGACAGTGAAGTCATCGTATACCCGGCCTGTGTAGTGACAGAGTCGGACGTAGCCGCCGAGGAAGACATTGGAGATGATATGGCAGTGTCGACTCCACCAAGGGAGGAGGTCAACATGGACATGTCTGGGCTGTTCGATGAAGATCCAGCTCAGAAGAATGGGGATTCGAGGAGACAGGAATAGAAGATGACCCTACCTGAAAAGTTCAGCGTGAACCTAGCGGACCTGATTAGGGCTCAGCGAGAGGAGTTTATAGATCTAATCAGGGAGGCAAAAGGGGGAAACTCATGTCCGGAGTCCCCCGTGTACTACTACTTGGACGATGATGTACTAATGAGGAAGTGGCGACCGGACAAAGCCGGCGCAGATAAGGTATGGTTGGAGAAGTACCAAGTGTTAGTGCCGAAGAAGTTTAGGGCGGCTGTGTTAGAACTAGCCCACTCCGTAGATATGGCAGGGCACTTAGGGGTGAAGAAGACCTTAAATAAGGTGCAGGAGCACTTCTACTGGCCGAACGTGTGGAAGGAGGTAAAGAAGTATTGTAGGACATGTTTGGCGTGCCAACGTGCAGGTAAGCCGGCTCCGGCTATACCAAAGGCACCCTTAAAGCCCATACCGGCATTTGGCGAGCCTTTTGAGAGAGTCTTGATAGACTGTGTAGGTCCGTTGCCAAGGACCAGAAAAGACCACGAGTACTTACTGACCATAATGTGCACGGCCACCCGTTTCCCCGCAGCAATCCCCCTGAGAAGAGTGACGTCGAGAGCCGTTCTGGATAGACTACAGAACTACATTGCGTGGGTAGGAATGCCCAAGGTTATCCAGACGGACCAGGGGAGTGTCTTCCAGTCGAAGTTGTTTAGGGAAACTGTGAGAGGATGGAGGGTAGAGCAAGTGCGCTCGTGACCGTATCACCCTCAGTCACAGGGAGCGTTGGAGCGTTTCCATGGAACGCTGAAGAGCTTGTTGAGGATATACTGCGCTGAGGAAGGGAGTAGTTGGGACGAGGCATTACCATCCGTGTTGTTCGCCATCAGGGATGCGGTAGTAGAATCACTCAGAATCACCCCATTTCAACTGGTGTACAGACACTCCGTGAGGAGCCCAGTGGGTGCGCTGAAGGAGCAGCTCACCGTGGATAGGCCTAAGGTGGACGTGGGACAATATGTGAAAACTTTTAGAGAGCGACTCTCTAGGGCCAGAGATTTGGCCAAGGAAAATTTGAGAATATCCCAGGCAGAGATGGTAAGGTACCACGACAGGAAGGCGAAGGGCAGGAAATTTTAAGAAGGAGATCAGGTGTTAGTCCTACTACCGGTAAAAGGAAGTATATACGAGTCGAGATTTTGTGGACCATATACCATCCAGAAGGCGTTAGGGGATGTGAATTATGTAATCCACATGCCAGATCGTCCGAGGAAGTCACAGGTTTGCCACGTGAACATGATAAAGAGGTACTATGACAGAGATAAGCCTCTAGGCGATGAAGAACAGATGGAAACCCCATTGCAGGCGACTGTGCTTTGTGTAGGAGACGGCGAAGGGATAGAAGAGGAGAACTGTAAGTTAGAGAGGGCCGATGGCGCGAAGATATCAAATACGGAAAGCCTGGCCAAGATAGGTGAGCGTCTGGGTCATTTGGAAGATGACCAACGCCAGGAGCTAGTGGAGATCCTACGGAGGAATAAGTCGTTATTCACGGACGTGCCTAGAAGACACCGCGGAACGGTGCACGAAGTGAATGTAGGGAGTGCTGAGCCCATCAAGCAGCACCCTTACAGAGTTAACCCGGAGAAAGCAGCGGCAATGAGAGCAGAAGTGAAGTATCTGCTAGATAACGACTTGGCAGAGGTTAGCGACAGTGACTGGAGTTCGCCGTCCCTCCTCGTGAAGAAGAGTGATGGCACGTACCGGTTCTGCACCGATTATAGGAAAGTGAATGCAGTCACAGTCGCTGACTCGTTCCCGATACCGCTCATTGACTATTGCATAGATCGGATTGGGAGTGCACGGTATGTCTCGAAGATAGACCTGTTGAAGAGGCCAAGAGGATCTCAGCGTTCGTGACACCCGACGGCTTATACCAATATAAAGTGGTGCCGTTCGGAATGAAGAATAGTGGTAGTTGTTTTCAATGAGTAATGAATCAGGTATTACAAGGCGCGACTGGATGTGCAGTGTACATCGATGATATTGTGGTGTTCGCTGATTCCTGGAAGGATCACGTGGATCGACTTTTAGATTTGTTCGATCGGTTGGAGAAGGCCAACATGACGATCAACTTAGCAAAAAGCGAGTTCGGGAGAGCCCGCCTGGAGTACCTTGGATATATAGTAGGGCAAGGCGAGGTTGCTCCAGTAAGAACAAAGGTGGAGGCCATTGATAACTTCCCGGTGCCCAGGAGTAAGAAAGAATTGTTGAGATACCTCGGTATGATTGGGTATTACCGGAAGTTCTGTGAAAATTTCTCCACCATAGCCGCTCCTATGACGAGTTTGCTATCAAAGAGCAAGAAGTGGGAGTGGAATGGAACAGCACAAGAAGCGTTTGAAACGACCAAAAGACTGTTGACTGAGGCACCTGTACTAGTGTCGCCAGATTTTGAAGCGCCGTTTACGTCATTTTTAGATGCCAGTGATATAGGGGCTGGAGCTGTACTGACGCAGCAGAATGATGGAATTTATCGCCCCGTGTCCTTCTTCTCGAAGAAGTTCGTTAAGCACCAGAGGTCGTACAGTACAGTCGAGAAAGAGACTTTGGCCCTGGTGATGGCATTGAAACATTTTGAAGTGTATGTGAGTGGGGGAGGACACCCAGAGACAGTGTATACAGACCATAATCCCCTAGTTTTCCTGAAGAAAATGAAGCATGCAAACCAGAGATTAACCAGATGGGTTTTATCGCTCCAAGAGTATGACCTGGTGATAACGCATATAAGAGGGCGAGACAATGTAGTGGCTGATGCGTTATCTCGAGCCTAGCCACTAGAATAATTCTCAAAAACAAGGGGGAGGGAGTGTTATGATCCCAGGTAGCCGAAAAACGAGTCTCCCCTTTGAGAATTATTCTATCAAGCCTGACCTAACCAGAAGGTCTAAGAAATATAGAGGTGATAACACATATGTAAAATAGCTGGTTGGATATGATGAACAATTTAAGATTATGGGCAGTGAAGAAGAAAACAGATAAATGACTGGCTAGGAGATGTGGACATTTTGCTGAAGGCGTGAGGCTCGCTTCTGGAGGGCATTGACCTCACTTGAGGCCAGACATCGCAGGGGGAAAGCCGCGATCCGTTTGAGCTCCCGTCAGAAAGGAACCCCTAGCGATATATCTCCAAGAGAAGAGAAGTGTGTAGACGTGCCAGCTGTAGAATCGAGCTGGGAACGTTGTGGTCCCAAGTCCTGGTCAACGAGGAGAGTATTAAGCCGCCCAGAGACATTTTCGTGGGCTGTGGAATCGCCCTGACCAGGCTCTGTCAGAGGGAGGAGCGCCCTCGACGAGACAATCTGTGGTAAGCACGATATACGCTAGTTCATAGTGATTGCTTGTAGTCGGTCGTGTGCCCAGCGACAGTAGCAATGTTTATTGATAAGTTAGACATGTTTTAATAAGGCAGAAGGTCTGAAATAAGAGAGTGGAGAGGAAGGAACACGGAGCGACATCCATCTAATCTGAGCGCTGGCAGGCAACTGAGGGAGCCTGGCTCCTGACGGCGGAGGACCCTCCAAGTGTGACTCACACCCGCCAGGCGAGGTGGAGCATGGACCCGCCCAACGGGGGAGTCCACTCTCACTGTATGTAGAGAACAGATTAGTTTAAGGCAAACATATTGTGTGATTATTTTTGTTTATGTGTTAAAGGGGAAACATTTTTATTGGAGTGTCGATGGGTTGCAGGTTTGTCTTTGGGGAAGAAGTTGCTGAGAACTTCGAAGCCAGCACAGAGGGAGTAGTTGATGAGACTCCAAGGTAGTGGAGGAGAGGACCTCGAGCTGTGAGGAGAAGCAGTGAAGAGGAGTGTCACGTGCTTCTGTAGAGATGGTGAAGCACCATAGTTGCTCGAGGGAACTTCATGGTGTAGCAGCCAGGAGAGCTGTGGAGGACCCTAGCAGAAGGGTGAAGCACCGTAGTTGCTCAAGGAAAACTACATGGTGTAGCAGCCTGGAGGAGCTGCAGAGGATCCTGGTAGTAAACCCGGAAGAACCTGAAGATATCAGGGTAGTGAACTTCCAGAGGTGGAAGGGAAGTTCTGGTGGATTATTTGTAGGGAGTTGATAGTGTTTGGTTGTCATTAGTGTGCAAGACGCAGTGAGAGGTGAGTGATTGTTTGCATTCTTATGTCAAGGAGTGTTTTATACTGAAGTTTAGAGTTACAGTCGTAGGCTAGATTACCTACAGATGTATGTGTTCTAGGACTGATAGAGTGATCGATTGATCATTGTTGTGTATCAAGGAACATGTATAATGATATATGTTATTGCATTCACATGCTGATTTTCTTTGTACACATTTATAGATACATATATATATTCTCTTGCTGATGGTGCAACAGTGTATGTAGACTTGATCAACTTGAGGAGGTTGATAGTATCAGGTGGTGAACCAGGAGATAGGATACCACTTGATAAGCTGATGATAGAGTTCTGATGATGTTGGAGTGCAACCTGATTGTAATAGTATAGAGTATAGGATTCATTATTATTATATGTGTGTATGTATTGTGTATGTGCTTTGTCCAGTAAATGTATTCCAATTTGCTGCTGTTTGCCCTTGTCCTAGTGAGGCTTCCCATGAAATAGTACAGAAGAAGAGAGAGAGAAAGAAAGAACCAAGAACCACTGCTGTGGACAGGGTAGAAGGTAATACTAATAAGTCAAAAGGGGATTGAGGAGATCATATCACCTAAGGAGAGAGTGGGGAGTCACAGTGGCTCGAGTGGGTGTATGCACGTGACAACGAGGCTAAGTGTTGGAGCCGCATCCCCTAAACGTGTGACGTTGAGCCCCTCTCCAAGAGCCAGAAGCGCCAAGGGTGATCTCCTAGTGAGGTATAAGCACTCTACCGAGTTGTGGGTTGGGTTGTCTGTAGAGAAGAATCAACGACGACAACACCAACCAACCCACAAACTATAATATATATATATATATATATATATATATATATATATATATATATATATATATATATATATATATAATACCCAGTGATTGTATAAAATCAACCAGCATTGTAAGATCTGTTCACTTGAGAATGAACCATGGAGGTTCGAAACGTTGTGCAAATTGTATAAATAAGTGTAATACACTCTATAGTAAATCACTTCTTTTCTTCACCTTAAAATTACGAAAATGAGTTTTGGAGAACTCCTATTTCAACTAAGCCCTGATGCTAAGAAAATAGTTGGAGGGATAGAAGCCCTAAAGCAGAAAATAATAAATACAGAATATGCGGTCATATTCAATGAAACATGTTTGAAAGAAAACCTGCTGCCAGTATACACCAATATAAACCCACATGACCCAGCAGTCCGCAATACAGAGTTTACCTATAGGTATAGGCAAGAGCTCATTCGGCATCAACTAAACAAGAAGATGGAAGCCCTCCAAACCCTTACAGAGCAGGCTAAGCGTCTGTTAAACAAATGGACCCAGTACGACATCCCTATCCAACTCAAGAAAACCATCAACAGTGAACTATTTAACCTGAAACAACAACATAAAACTCTTGTAGAAACAAAGACACTCCGTAAGTTAACAGCCCTAAACGGTGGACAGTTAAAGATCCCTTGTCCTAAAGATGGCTACATTAACCTGACTTCTTATGATCTTACCCAGGACCAACGAGACCTCTTAAATCTTGGTCTAAATTGTCTGTTCTTATCTAAACCAAAGATGCATCAAAAACACCTGGAAATCGAAATGCTTCTGGACGATATCCATAAGCTAGAAGACAACAAAAAAGTCATCACCACTGACACACTTCAGGCTGAACTACTAGCAGAAGCAGGGAAAAAACGAGGAATATATTCATCTACAATCTTAATCCCACGACTCAAAGAAGCAGCGAAACAACTAAAAATCTGAAAGACGTAACAATAAGAAAAGCCGACAAGACAGCAGCATATGTATTGATTCCTACCCATGAATACATGAACAAAATTAGGGACATCCTTAGTGACGACTCCAAATTTCAACGAATCACGAGGAACCCCGTAGAAGACCTTAAGCGGAAAGTAAACAAAACAATTACAGCAATCAACGCAAAGAAAGGTAGTGTGCATTTCAATAAACTTCAAGGCGACTATGGCTTAGGATATGCCTACGTCAATGTTAAGACGCATAAACCAGGTAACCCACTACGCCCTATAATCAGCCAAATACCAACCCCAACTTATCACCTGGCAAAGAAACTCAATGAACTCCTAACTCCATACACTCCAAGTAAGTTTAGTCTACAATCATCAGCAGATTTCCTAGAATTGATCAAATCTACCCAGCCCGATGGAATCATCGCATCCCTGGACGTTGAATCCCTATTTACCAACGTCCCAGTCGACACAACCATAGGAATGATACTGGACAGAGTATACAGAGACGAGAGCACCCCCAAATTAGACATACCTGAGCCACACTTGAAGAGTCTTCTCGAAGCATGTACAAAGGAAGCCCCTTTCATCAGTCCACAAGGAGACATGTATTTACAAATAGACGGAGTAGCAATGGGCTCCCCCTTAGGAGTTTTATTTGCTAATTTTTATATGGGAACCATCGAAGACAGGGTCTTCAGTAGCAGACAAAAACCAACTGTATATTGCCGTTATGTAGATGACATATTCGTAATAGTAAAAGACTCAGATGAACTAATTGACCTAAAAAGACATCTAGAGAGAGAGTCAGTACTCCGATTTACACATGAAAATAACAGTCTGCTATTCCTGGATGTACTAATAACAAAAACAGGAACCTCTTTAAACACCAACGTATATACCAAACCCACCAACATAGGATTATGCTTGAACGGTAGAAGTGAGTGCCCCCAAAGATACAAAGCCAGTGTTCTCAATGCTTATATTCGTCGAGCGCTTACCCACTGCTCTGAATGGAGCAACGTGAGTAGAGAGTTTGAAAGAGTAACTCAGGTATTGGTGAACAACGGATATAGCAATGCGGAAATAAACGCTGCTACAAGAAGACACTTGGACCGTTGGTATAATCCAGAACCTAGAACAGAAACCACAACACCTCCAATAAAATTATATTACAAATCAACCATGCACAGTGAACATATAAAAGAGGAAAGAATAATGAAAGAAATAATCCGTAAAGGAGTAAAAAGCACTACTCCTAACCAAAACATAAACCTGATAATATTCTACAAAACCAAGAAGACTTCCGAACTCCTTATCAAAAACAGCCGAAGCCGACGGAGAACCCTCTACAGCAGTCAAGCGTTGTATACATGTACACTTGCCCCCACGAAGGATGTAACCTTCAATGTAAGTACATAGGTATGACGTCGACCAAGCTGACGAGGCGTTTGACATGCCATCTTCAATCCGGTGCCCCTAGGAATCACATGAGACAAGCCCATGACATCACTCTAACAAGAGAAATGTTGAACAAGAATACCTGCATAATAGACAAAACCCAAGATGCAAGAAGATTACAAATTCTTGAGGCAATTCACATAAGAATAGAACAACCTACCATGAACACCCAAATCACGGAACTATTTACTCTACCCACCATGAGAGTAAGGACAAGACCAGAACATAGCGATGCCAACACAGAAGACAATGTCCAACATAACAGGCCAATTACACTGGATTAATCTTTGTGTTTAAATAGGAGCTGCCTCGTATGGGCCAATAAGTCTTCTCCAGTTACCTCTATGTTTCACCTCACATTTATCCCTTATGGATCCCCCCATGTTTTCACCTTTATTGTATTATCACCTGACCTAGTGCGGGTATATAATCAACCAGCATTGTAAGATCTGTTCACTTGAGAATGAACATGGAGGTTCGAAACGTTGTGCAAATTGTATAAATAAGTGTAATACACTTTAGAGTAAATCACTTCTTTTCTTCACCTTAAAAGTACGAAAATGAGTTTTGGAGAACTCCTATTTCAACTAAGCCCTGATGCTAAGAAAATAGTTAGAGGGATAGAAGCCCCAAACCAGAAAATAATAAATACAGAATATGCGGTCATATTCAATGAAACATGTTTGAAAGAAAACCTGCTGCCAGTATACACCAATATATATATATATATATATATATATATATATATATATATATATATATATATATATATATATATATATATATATATATATATATATATATATATATATATATATCCCACGACTCAAAGAAGCAGCGAAACAACTAAAAATCTGAAAGACGTAACAATAAGAAAAGCCGACAAGACAGCAGCATATGTATTGATTCCTACCCATGAATACATGAACAAAATTAGGGACATCCTTAGTGACGACTCCAAATTTCAACGAATCACGAGGAACCCCGTAGAAGACCTTTAGCGGAAAGTAAACAAAACAATTACAGCAATCAACGCAAAGAAAGGTAGTGTGCATTTCAATAAACTTCAAGGCGACTATGGCTTAGGATATGCCTACGTCAATGTTAAGACGCATAAACCAGGTAACCCACTACGCCCTATAATCAGCCAAATACCAACCCCAACTTATCACCTGGCAAAGAAACTCAATGAACTCCTAACTCCATACACTCCAAGTAAGTTTAGTCTACAATCATCAGCAGATTTCCTAGAATTGATCAAATCTACCCAGCCCGATGGAATCATCGCATCCCTGGACGTTGAATCCCTGTTTACCAACGTCCCAGTCGACACAACCATAGGAATGATACTGGACAGAGTATACAGAGACGAGAGCACCCCCAAATTAGACATACCTGAGCCACACTTGAAGAGTCTTCTCGAAGCATGTACAAAGGAAGCCCCTTTCATCAGTCCACAAGGAGACATGTATTTACAAATAGACGGAGTAGCAATGGGCTCCCCCTTAGGAGTTTTATTTGCTAATTTTTATATGGGAACCATCGAAGACAGGGTCTTCAGTAGCAGACAAAAACCAACTGTATATTGCCGTTATGTAGATGACATATTCGTAATAGTAAAAGACTCAGATGAACTAATTGACCTAAAAAGACATCTAGAGAGAGAGTCAGTACTCCGATTTACACATGAAAATAACAGTCTGCTATTCCTGGATGTACTAATAACAAAAACAGGAACCTCTTTAAACACCAACGTATATACCAAACCCACCAACATAGGATTATGCTTGAACGGTAGAAGTGAGTGCCCCCAAAGATACAAAGCCAGTGTTCTCAATGCTTATATTCGTCGAGCGCTTACCCACTGCTCTGAATGGAGCAACGTGAGTAGAGAGTTTGAAAGAGTAACTCAGGTATTGGTGAACAACGGATATAGCAATGCGGAAATAAACGCTGCTACAAGAAGACACTTGGACCGTTGGTATAATCCAGAACCTAGAACAGAAACCACAACACCTCCAATAAAATTATATTACAAATCAACCATGCACAGTGAACATATAAAAGAGGAAAGAATAATGAAAGAAATAATCCGTAAAGGAGTAAAAAGCACTACTCCTAACCAAAACATAAACCTGATAATATTCTACAAAACCAAGAAGACTTCCGAACTCCTTATCAAAAACAGCCGAAGCCGACGGAGAACCCTCTACAGCAGTCAAGCGTTGTATACATGTACACTTGCCCCCACGAAGGATGTAACCTTCAATGTAAGTACATAGGTATGACGTCGACCAAGCTGACGAGGCGTTTGACATGCCATCTTCAATCCGGTGCCCCTAGGAATCACATGAGACAAGCCCATGACATCACTCTAACAAGAGAAATGTTGAACAAGAATACCTGCATAATAGACAAAACCCAAGATGCAAGAAGATTACAAATTCTTGAGGCAATTCACATAAGAATAGAACAACCTACCATGAACACCCAAATCACGGAACTATTTACTCTACCCACCATGAGAGTAAGGACAAGACCAGAACATAGCGATGCCAACACAGAAGACAATGTCCAACATAACAGGCCAATTACACTGGATTAATCTTTGTGTTTAAATAGGAGCTGCCTCGTATGGGCCAATAAGTCTTCTCCAGTTACCTCTATGTTTCACCTCACATTTATCCCTTATGGATCCCCCCATGTTTTCACCTTTATTGTATTATCACCTGACCTAGTGCGGGTATATAATCAACCAGCATTGTAAGATCTGTTCACTTGAGAATGAACATGGAGGTTCGAAACGTTGTGCAAATTGTATAAATAAGTGTAATACACTTTAGAGTAAATCACTTCTTTTCTTCACCTTAAAAGTACGAAAATGAGTTTTGGAGAACTCCTATTTCAACTAAGCCCTGATGCTAAGAAAATAGTTAGAGGGATAGAAGCCCCAAACCAGAAAATAATAAATACAGAATATGCGGTCATATTCAATGAAACATGTTTGAAAGAAAACCTGCTGCCAGTATACACCAATATATATATATATATATATATATATATATATATATATATATATATATATATATATATATATATATATATATATATATATATATATATATATATATATATATATATGTCGTACCTAGTAGCCAGAACTCACTTCTCAGCCTACTATTCAAGGCCCGATTTGCCTAATAAGCCAAGTTTTCCTGAATTAATATATTTACTATAATTTTTTCTTATGAAATGATAAAGCAACCCTTTTCTCTATGTATGAGGTCAATTTTTTTTTATTGGAGTTAAAATTAACGTAGATATATGACCGAACCTAACCAACCCTACCTAACCTAACCTAACCTATATTTATAGGTAAGGTTAGGTTAGGTAGCCAAAAAAAGCTAGGTTAGGTTAGGTTAGGTAGGTTAGGTAGACGAAAAAACATTAATTCATGAAAACTTGTCTTATTAGGCAAATCGGGCCTTGAATAGTAGGCTGAGAAGTGCGTTCTGGCTATTAGGTACGACATATATATATATATATATATATATATATATATATATATATATATATATATATATATATATATATATATATATATATATATATATATATATGTCGTACCTAGTAGCCAGAACTCACTTCTCAGCCTACTATTCAAGGCCCGATTTGCCTAATAAGCCAAGTTTTCCTGAATTAATATATTTACTATAATTTTTTTCTTATGAAATGATAAAGCAACCCTTTTCTCTATGTATGAGGTCAATTTTTTTTTATTGGAGTTAAAATTAACGTAGATATATGACCGAACCTAACCAACCCTACCTAACCTAACCTAACCTATATTTATAGGTAAGGTTAGGTTAGGTAGCCAAAAAAAACTAGGTTAGGTTAGGTTAGGTAGGTTAGGTAGACGAAAAAACATTAATTCATGAAAACTTGGCTTATTAGGCAAATCGGGCTTTGAATAGTAGGCTGAGAAGTGCGTTCTGGCTATTAGGTACGACATATATATATATATGTATATATATATATATATATATATATATATATATATATATATATATATATATATATATATATATATATATATATATATATATATATATATATATATATATATATATATATATATATATATATATATATATATATATATATATATGTATATATATATATATATATATATATATATATATATATATATATATATATATATATATATATATATATATATATATATATATATATTATTAAATATGACCGAAAAAGTAAGATTAATAATTCTAACACGAATTTTCTCAATCTTTCGTACATTTCGTTTCACTGTTGGAGGTAAATCAAAAATCAATTCTCCAAAATTCATTTTTATTTCTAGTCTGACGCGACACGAGCGCGTTTCGTAAAACTTATTACATTTTCAAAGACTTTAGTTCACAAATACACAACTGAATAGAACTTACGCATCTCCGATTATATATCTACATTTGAGTGAGGTGGAAGGGGTGATGTGGCATTAACACAAGACAGAACAAGGTGTGGTATTAATAGGGTATTAATTTCACCAACACAAGACAGAACAAGAGTATTAATAGGGTATTAATTTCATCAACACAAGACAGAACACGAAACAATGGATATTGAATAGAAGTGTTTGTAGAAAGCCTATTGGTCCATATTTCTTGATGCTTCTATATTGGAGCGGAGTCTTGAGGTGGGTAGAATATAGTTGTGCAATAATTGGCTGTTGATTGCTGGTGTTGACTTCTTGATGTGTAGTGCCTCGCAAACGTCAAGCCGCCTGCTATCGCTGTATCTATCGATGATTTCTGTGTTGTTTACTAGGATTTCTCTGGCGATGGTTTGGTTGTGGGAAGAGATTATATGTTCCTTAATGGAGCCCTGTTGCTTATGCATCGTTAAACGCCTAGAAAGAGATGTTGTTGTCTTGCCTATATACTGGGTTTTTTGGAGCTTACAGTCCCCAAGAGGGCATTTGAAGGCATAGACGACGTTAGTCTCTTTTAAAGCGTTCTGTTTTGTGTCTGGAGAGTTTCTCATGAGAAGGCTGGCCGTTTTTCTGGTTTTATAGTAAATCGTCAGTTGTATCCTCTGATTTTTGTCTGTAGGGATAACGTTTCTATTAACAATATCTTTCAGGACCCTTTCCTCCATTTTATGAGCTGTGGAAAAGAAGTTCCTGTAAAATAGTCTAATAGGGGGTATAGGTGTTGTGTTAGTTGTCTCTTCAGAGGTTGCATGGCTTTTCACTTTCCTTCTTATGATGTCTTCGACGGAACCATTGGAGAAGCCGTTATTGACTAGGACCTGCCTTACCCTACAGAGTTCTTCGTCGACTTGCTTCCATTCTGAGCTGTGGCTGAGAGCACGGTCGACATATGCGTTAACAACACTCCTTTTGTACCTGTCTGGGCAGTCGCTGTTGGCATTTAGGCACATTCCTATGTTTGTTTCCTTAGTGTAGACTGCAGTGTGGAAACCTCCGCCCTTTTCCATGACTGTTACATCTAGAAAGGGCAGCTTCCCATCCTTTTCCATCTCGTAAGTGAAACGCAGCACGGAACTCTGCTCAAATGCCTCCTTCAGCTCCTGCAGATGTCTGACATCAGGTACCTGTGTAAAAATGTCGTCAACATACCTGCAGTATATGGCCGGTTTCAAGTTCATGTCGACTAAGACTTTTTGCTCGATGGTACCCATGTAGAAGTTTGCAAACAGGACACCTAGGGGAGAACCCATGGCGACCCCATCTACTTGCTTATACATGTGCCCATCCGGGCTCAAGAAGGGTGCCTCTTTAGTACAAGCTTGGAGTAGTTTCCTCAGAATATTTTCTGGTATGTCAAGAGGAGTACAGGCTGGATCACGATACACTCTGTCGGCTATCATTCCGATTGTCTCGTCCACAGGTACGTTGGTAAACAGCGATTCTACGTCCAACGAGGCTCTTATCCCTGTGGCCCGTGTACCCCGCAGTAAGTCAACAAATTCCTTTGGAGACTTCAGGCTGAAGGCGCAAGGAACATAAGGAGTCAGCAGGCCGTTGAGTCGCTTCGCCAGTCTGTACGTGGGTGTGGGTATCTGGCTAATGATTGGCAGAAGTGGGTTTCCAGGCTTGTGCGTCTTGACATTTCCATACGCATATCCAGGTTTATATTCCCCAATGATCTTTGGCAGGTGGAGTCCGGATTTCTTGGCGTTCACAGTTTCGATCAGTTTGTTGACCTTTGCTTTTAATTCGGCTGTAGTGTCCTTCGTTACCCTTTGGAACTTAGTTTGGTCAGAGAGTATGATGTTCATTTTCGCCAGATATTCGTCTTTTTTAAGAATAACATATATTGGCGACTTGTCACCTCTCCTGACAACTATCTCCTTGTGCTCACAAAGGCTTTTAGCTGCCGCTTTAAGCTCGGGGGACAGTATGGTGCTTCTGTAGTTGCCTCGATTCTTTCCTCCTTCTGCAATAAGTTCTGCTTGTAAGGTATCTTTGGTAGTGACCTTCTTTTGTGTCTCGAGGTCGAATATGTCGTCCAACAGAATTTCCAACTCTACTTTCCGGGCCATCTCACTCGGTCTGGACATAACATGACAGTTTATGCCCAGATTTAGGAGAGTGACTTGGTCCTCAGTGAGGTTAATTCCTGCAAGTTCAGGAAGCCATCTCTTGGTCGTGGAATTGCCATAGGTCCTCCATATAATATATGGAGGACCATATATTATATGGTCCTCTATATAATATATGAATATATAAACATTATATGGAGGACCTATGGCAATTCCACGACCAAGAGATGGCTTCCTGAACTTGCAGGAATTAACCTCACTGAGGACCAAGTCACTCTCCTAAATCTGGGCATAAACTGTCATGTTATGTCCAGACCGAGTGAGATGGCCCGGAAAGTAGAGTTGGAAATTCTGTTGGACGACATATTCGACCTCGAGACACAAAAGAAGGTCACTACCAAAGATACCTTACAAGCAGAACTTATTGCAGAAGGAGGAAAGAATCGAGGCAACTACAGAAGCACCATACTGTCCCCCGAGCTTAAAGCGGCAGCTAAAAGCCTTTGTGAGCACAAGGAGATAGTTGTCAGGAGAGGTGACAAGTCGCCAATATATGTTATTCTTAAAAAAGACGAATATCTGGCGAAAATGAACATCATACTCTCTGACCAAACTAAGTTCCAAAGGGTAACGAAGGACACTACAGCCGAATTAAAAGCAAAGGTCAACAAACTGATCGAAACTGTGAACGCCAAGAAATCCGGACTCCACCTGCCAAAGATCATTGGGGAATATAAACCTGGATATGCGTATGGAAATGTCAAGACGCACAAGCCTGGAAACCCACTTCTGCCAATCATTAGCCAGATACCCACACCCACGTACAGACTGGCGAAGCGACTCAACGGCCTGCTGACTCCTTATGTTCCTTGCGCCTTCAGCCTGAAGTCTCCAAAGGAATTTGTTGACTTACTGCGGGGTACACGGGCCACAGGGATAAGAGCCTCGTTGGACGTAGAATCGCTGTTTACCAACGTACCTGTGGACGAGACAATCGGAATGATAGCCGACAGAGTGTATCGTGATCCAGCCTGTACTCCTCTTGACATACCAGAAAATATTCTGAGGAAACTACTCCAAGCTTGTACTAAAGAGGCACCCTTCTTGAGCCCGGATGGGCACATGTATAAGCAAGTAGATGGGGTCGCCATGGGTTCTCCCCTAGGTGTCCTGTTTGCAAACTTCTACATGGGTACCATCGAGCAAAAAGTCTTAGTCGACATGAACTTGAAACCGGCCATATACTGCAGGTATGTTGACGACATTTTTACACAGGTACCTGATGTCAGACATCTGCAGGAGCTGAAGGAGGCATTTGAGCAGAGTTCCGTGCTGCGTTTCACTTACGAGATGGAAAAGGATGGGAAGCTGCCCTTTCTAGATGTAACAGTCATGGAAAAGGGCGGAGGTTTCCACACTGCAGTCTACACTAAGGAAACAAACATAGGAATGTGCCTAAATGCCAACAGCGACTGCCCAGACAGGTACAAAAGGAGTGTTGTTAACGCATATGTCGACCGTGCTCTCAGCCACAGCTCAGAATGGAAGCAAGTCGACGAAGAACTCTGTAGGGTAAGGCAGGTCCTAGTCAATAACGGCTTCTCCAATGGTTCCGTCGAAGACATCATAAGAAGGAAAGTGAAAAGCCATGCAACCTCTGAAGAGACAACTAACACAACACCTATACCCCCTATTAGACTATTTTACAGGAACTTCTTTTCCACAGCTCATAAAATGGAGGAAAGGGTCCTGAAAGATATTGTTAATAGAAACGTTATCCCTACAGACAAAAATCAGAGGATACAACTGACGATTTACTATAAAACCAGAAAAACGGCCAGCCTTCTCATGAGAAACTCTCCAGACACAAAACAGAACGCTTTAAAAGAGACTAACGTCGTCTATGCCTTCAAATGCCCTCTTGGGGACTGTAAGCTCCAAAAAACCCAGTATATAGGCAAGACAACAACATCTCTTTCTAGGCGTTTAACGATGCATAAGCAACAGGGCTCCATTAAGGAACATATAATCTCTTCCCACAACCAAACCATCGCCAGAGAAATCCTAGTAAACAACACAGAAATCATCGATAGATACAGCGATAGCAGGCGGCTTGACGTTTGCGAGGCACTACACATCAAGAAGTCAACACCAGCAATCAACAGCCAATTATTGCACAACTATATTCTACCCACCTCAAGACTCCGCTCCAATATAGAAGCATCAAGAAATATGGACCAATAGGCTTTCTACAAACACTTCTATTCAATATCCATTGTTTCGTGTTCTGTCTTGTGTTGATGAAATTAATACCCTATTAATACTCTTGTTCTGTCTTGTGTTGGTGAAATTAATACCCTATTAATACCACACCTTGTTCTGTCTTGTGTTAATGCCACATCACCCCTTCCACCTCACTCAAATGTAGATATATAATCGGAGATGCGTAAGTTCTATTCAGTTGTGTATTTGTGAACTAAAGTCTTTGAAAATGTAATAAGTTTTACGAAACGCGCTCGTGTCGCGTCAGACTAGAAATAAAAATGAATTTTGGAGAATTGATTTTTGATTTACCTCCAACAGTGAAACGAAATGTACGAAAGATTGAGAAAATTCGTGTTAGAATTATTAATCTTACTTTTTCGGTCATATTTAATAATATATATATATATATATATATATATATATATATATATATATATATATATATATATATATATATATATATATATATATATATATATACATATATATATATATATATATATATATATATATATATATATATATATATATATATATATATATATATATATATATATATATATATATATATATATATATATATATATATATATATATATATATATATATATATATATATATATATATATACATATATATATATATGTCGTACCTAATAGCCAGAACGCACTTCTCAGCCTACTATTCAAAGCCCGATTTGCCTAATAAGCCAAGTTTTCATGAATTAATGTTTTTTCGTCTACCTAACCTACCTAACCTAACCTAACCTAGTTTTTTTTGGCTACCTAACCTAACCTTACCTATAAATATAGGTTAGGTTAGGTTAGGTAGGGTTGGTTAGGTTCGGTCATATATCTACGTTAATTTTAACTCCAATAAAAAAAAATTGACCTCATACATAGAGAAAAGGGTTGCTTTATCATTTCATAAGAAAAAAATTATAGTAAATATATTAATTCAGGAAAACTTGGCTTATTAGGCAAATCGGGCCTTGAATAGTAGGCTGAGAAGTGAGTTCTGGCTACTAGGTACGACATATATATATATATATATATATATATATATATATATATATATATATATATATATATATATATATATATATATATATATATATATATATATGTCGTACCTAATAGCCAGAACGCACTTCTCAGCCTACTATTCAAGGCCCGATTTGCCTAATAAGACAAGTTTTCATGAATTAATGTTTTTTTCGTCTACCTAACCTACCTAACCTAACCTAACCTAGCTTTTTTTGGCTACCTAACCTAACCTTACCTATAAATATAGGTTAGGTTAGGTTAGGTAGGGTTGGTTAGGTTCGGTCATATATCTACGTTAATTTTAACTCCAATAAAAAAAAATTGACCTCATACATAGAGAAAAGGGTTGCTTTATCATTTCATAAGAAAAAATTATAGTAAATATATTAATTCAGGAAAACTTGGCTTATTAGGCAAATCGGGCCTTGAATAGTAGGCTGAGAAGTGAGTTCTGGCTACTAGGTACGACATATATATATATATATATATATATATATATATATATATATATATATATATATATATATATATATATATATATATATATATATATATATATATATATATATATATATATATATATTGGTGTATACTGGCAGCAGGTTTTCTTTCAAACATGTTTCATTGAATATGACCGCATATTCTGTATTTATTATTTTCTGGTTTGGGGCTTCTATCCCTCTAACTATTTTCTTAGCATCAGGGCTTAGTTGAAATAGGAGTTCTCCAAAACTCATTTTCGTACTTTTAAGGTGAAGAAAAGAAGTGATTTACTCTAAAGTGTATTACACTTATTTATACAATTTGCACAACGTTTCGAACCTCCATGTTCATTCTCAAGTGAACAGATCTTACAATGCTGGTTGATTATATACCCGCACTAGGTCAGGTGATAATACAATAAAGGTGAAAACATGGGGGGATCCATAAGGGATAAATGTGAGGTGAAACATAGAGGTAACTGGAGAAGACTTATTGGCCCATACGAGGCAGCTCCTATTTAAACACAAAGATTAATCCAGTGTAATTGGCCTGTTATGTTGGACATTGTCTTCTGTGTTGGCATCGCTATGTTCTGGTCTTGTCCTTACTCTCATGGTGGGTAGAGTAAATAGTTCCGTGATTTGGGTGTTCATGGTAGGTTGTTCTATTCTTATGTGAATTGCCTCAAGAATTTGTAATCTTCTTGCATCTTGGGTTTTGTCTATTATGCAGGTATTCTTGTTCAACATTTCTCTTGTTAGAGTGATGTCATGGGCTTGTCTCATGTGATTCCTAGGGGCACCGGATTGAAGATGGCATGTCAAACGCCTCGTCAGCTTGGTCGACGTCATACCTATGTACTTACATTGAAGGTTACATCCTTCGTGGGGGCAAGTGTACATGTATACAACGCTTGACTGCTGTAGAGGGTTCTCCGTCGGCTTCGGCTGTTTTTGATAAGGAGTTCGGAAGTCTTCTTGGTTTTGTAGAATATTATCAGGTTTATGTTTTGGTTAGGAGTAGTGCTTTTTACTCCTTTACGGATTATTTCTTTCATTATTCTTTCCTCTTTTATATGTTCACTGTGCATGGTTGATTTGTAATATAATTTTATTGGAGGTGTTGTGGTTTCTGTTCTAGGTTCTGGATTATACCAACGGTCCAAGTGTCTTCTTGTAGCAGCGTTTATTTCCGCATTGCTATATCCGTTGTTCACCAATACCTGAGTTACTCTTTCAAACTCTCTACTCACGTTGCTCCATTCAGAGCAGTGGGTAAGCGCTCGACGAATATAAGCATTGAGAACACTGGCTTTGTATCTTTGGGGGCACTCACTTCTACCGTTCAAGCATAATCCTATGTTGGTGGGTTTGGTATATACGTTGGTGTTTAAAGAGGTTCCTGTTTTTGTTATTAGTACATCCAGGAATAGCAGACTGTTATTTTCATGTGTAAATCGGAGTACTGACTCTCTCTCTAGATGTCTTTTTAGGTCAATTAGTTCATCTGAGTCTTTTACTATTACGAATATGTCATCTACATAACGGCAATATACAGTTGGTTTTTGTCTGCTACTGAAGACCCTGTCTTCGATGGTTCCCATATAAAAATTAGCAAATAAAACTCCTAAGGGGGAGCCCATTGCTACTCCGTCTATTTGTAAATACATGTCTCCTTGTGGACTGATGAAAGGGGCTTCCTTTGTACATGCTTCGAGAAGACTCTTCAAGTGTGGCTCAGGTATGTCTAATTTGGGGGTGCTCTCGTCTCTGTATACTCTGTCCAGTATCATTCCTATGGTTGTGTCGACTGGGACGTTGGTAAACAGGGATTCAACGTCCAGGGATGCGATGATTCCATCGGGCTGGGTAGATTTGATCAATTCTAGGAAATCTGCTGATGATTGTAGACTAAACTTACTTGGAGTGTATGGAGTTAGGAGTTCATTGAGTTTCTTTGCCAGGTGATAAGTTGGGGTTGGTATTTGGCTGATTATAGGGCGTAGTGGGTTACCTGGTTTATGCGTCTTAACATTGACGTAGGCATATCCTAAGCCATAGTCGCCTTGAAGTTTATTGAAATGCACACTACCTTTCTTTGCGTTGATTGCTGTAATTGTTTTGTTTACTTTCCGCTAAAGGTCTTCTACGGGGTTCCTCGTGATTCGTTGAAATTTGGAGTCGTCACTAAGGATGTCCCTAATTTTGTTCATGTATTCATGGGTAGGAATCAATACATATGCTGCTGTCTTGTCGGCTTTTCTTATTGTTACGTCTTTCAGATTTTTAGTTGTTTCGCTGCTTCTTTGAGTCGTGGGATATATATATATATATATATATATATATATATATATATATATATATATATATATATATATATATATATATATATATATATATATATATATATATATATATATATATTGGTGTATACTGGCAGCAGGTTTTCTTTCAAACATGTTTCATTGAATATGACCGCATATTCTGTATTTATTATTTTCTGGTTTGGGGCTTCTATCCCTCTAACTATTTTCTTAGCATCAGGGCTTAGTTGAAATAGGAGTTCTCCAAAACTCATTTTCGTACTTTTAAGGTGAAGAAAAGAAGTGATTTACTCTAAAGTGTATTACACTTATTTATACAATTTGCACAACGTTTCGAACCTCCATGTTCATTCTCAAGTGAACAGATCTTACAATGCTGGTTGATTATATACCCGCACTAGGTCAGGTGATAATACAATAAAGGTGAAAACATGGGGGGATCCATAAGGGATAAATGTGAGGTGAAACATAGAGGTAACTGGAGAAGACTTATTGGCCCATACGAGGCAGCTCCTATTTAAACACAAAGATTAATCCAGTGTAATTGGCCTGTTATGTTGGACATTGTCTTCTGTGTTGGCATCGCTATGTTCTGGTCTTGTCCTTACTCTCATGGTGGGTAGAGTAAATAGTTCCGTGATTTGGGTGTTCATGGTAGGTTGTTCTATTCTTATGTGAATTGCCTCAAGAATTTGTAATCTTCTTGCATCTTGGGTTTTGTCTATTATGCAGGTATTCTTGTTCAACATTTCTCTTGTTAGAGTGATGTCATGGGCTTGTCTCATGTGATTCCTAGGGGCACCGGATTGAAGATGGCATGTCAAACGCCTCGTCAGCTTGGTCGACGTCATACCTATGTACTTACATTGAAGGTTACATCCTTCGTGGGGGCAAGTGTACATGTATACAACGCTTGACTGCTGTAGAGGGTTCTCCGTCGGCTTCGGCTGTTTTTGATAAGGAGTTCGGAAGTCTTCTTGGTTTTGTAGAATATTATCAGGTTTATGTTTTGGTTAGGAGTAGTGCTTTTTACTCCTTTACGGATTATTTCTTTCATTATTCTTTCCTCTTTTATATGTTCACTGTGCATGGTTGATTTGTAATATAATTTTATTGGAGGTGTTGTGGTTTCTGTTCTAGGTTCTGGATTATACCAACGGTCCAAGTGTCTTCTTGTAGCAGCGTTTATTTCCGCATTGCTATATCCGTTGTTCACCAATACCTGAGTTACTCTTTCAAACTCTCTACTCACGTTGCTCCATTCAGAGCAGTGGGTAAGCGCTCGACGAATATAAGCATTGAGAACACTGGCTTTGTATCTTTGGGGGCACTCACTTCTACCGTTCAAGCATAATCCTATGTTGGTGGGTTTGGTATATACGTTGGTGTTTAAAGAGGTTCCTGTTTTTGTTATTAGTACATCCAGGAATAGCAGACTGTTATTTTCATGTGTAAATCGGAGTACTGACTCTCTCTCTAGATGTCTTTTTAGGTCAATTAGTTCATTCTGAGTCTTTTACTATTACGAATATGTCATCTACATAACGGCAATATACAGTTGGTTTTTGTCTGCTACTGAAGACCCTGTCTTCGATGGTTCCCATATAAAAATTAGCAAATAAAACTCCTAAGGGGGAGCCCATTGCTACTCCGTCTATTTGTAAATACATGTCTCCTTGTGGACTGATGAAAGGGGCTTCCTTTGTACATGCTTCGAGAAGACTCTTCAAGTGTGGCTCAGGTATGTCTAATTTGGGGGTGCTCTCGTCTCTGTATACTCTGTCCAGTATCATTCCTATGGTTGTGTCGACTGGGACGTTGGTAAATAGGGATTCAACGTCCAGGGATGCGATGATTCCATCGGGCTGGGTAGATTTGATCAATTCTAGGAAATCTGCTGATGATTGTAGACTAAACTTACTTGGAGTGTATGGAGTTAGGAGTTCATTGAGTTTCTTTGCCAGGTGATAAGTTGGGGTTGGTATTTGGCTGATTATAGGGCGTAGTGGGTTACCTGGTTTATGCGTCTTAACATTGACGTAGGCATATCCTAAGCCATAGTCGCCTTGAAGTTTATTGAAATGCACACTACCTTTCTTTGCGTTGATTGCTGTAATTGTTTTGTTTACTTTCCGCTTAAGGTCTTCTACGGGGTTCCTCGTGATTCGTTGAAATTTGGAGTCGTCACTAAGGATGTCCCTAATTTTGTTCATGTATTCATGGGTAGGAATCAATACATATGCTGCTGTCTTGTCGGCTTTTCTTATTGTTACGTCTTTCAGATTTTTAGTTGTTTCGCTGCTTCTTTGAGTCGTGGGATTAAGATTGTAGATGAATATATTCCTCGTTTTTTCCCTGCTTCTGCTAGTAGTTCAGCCTGAAGTGTGTCAGTGGTGATGACTTTTTTGTTGTCTTCTAGCTTATGGATATCGTCCAGAAGCATTTCGATTTCCAGGTGTTTTTGATGCATCTTTGGTTTAGATAAGAACAGACAATTTAGACCAAGATTTAAGAGGTCTCGTTGGTCCTGGGTAAGATCATAAGAAGTCAGGTTAATGTAGCCATCTTTAGGACAAGGGATCTTTAACTGTCCACCGTTTAGGGCTGTTAACTTACGGAGTGTCTTTGTTTCTACAAGAGTTTTATGTTGTTGTTTCAGGTTAAATAGTTCACTGTTGATGGTTTTCTTGAGTTGGATAGGGATGTCGTACTGGGTCCATTTGTTTAACAGACGCTTAGCCTGCTCTGTAAGGGTTTGGAGGGCTTCCATCTTCTTGTTTAGTTGATGCCGAATGAGCTCTTGCCTATACCTATAGGTAAACTCTGTATTGCGGACTGCTGGGTCATGTGGGTTTATATTGGTGTATACTGGCAGCAGGTTTTCTTTCAAACATGTTTCATTGAATATGACCGCATATTCTGTATTTATTATTTTCTGCTTTAGGGCTTCTATCCCTCCAACTATTTTCTTAGCATCAGGGCTTAGTTGAAATAGGAGTTCTCCAAAACTCATTTTCGTAATTTTAAGGTGAAGAAAAGAAGTGATTTACTATAGAGTGTATTACACTTATTTATACAATTTGCACAACGTTTCGAACCTCCATGGTTCATTCTCAAGTGAACAGATCTTACAATGCTGGTTGATTTTATACAATCACTGGGTATTATATATATATATATATATATATATATATATATATATATATATATATATATATATATATATATATATTATAGTTTGTGGGTTGGTTGGTGTTGTCGTCGTTGATTCTTCTCTACAGACAACCCAACCCACAACTCGGTAGAGTGCTTATACCTCACTAGGAGATCACCCTTGGCGCTTCTGGCTCTTGGAGAGGGGCTCAACGTCACACGTTTAGGGGATGCGGCTCCAACACTTAGCCTCGTTGTCACGTGCATACACCCACTCGAGCCACTGTGACTCCCCACTCTCTCCTTAGGTGATATGATCTCCTCAATCCCCTTTTGACTTATTAGTATTACCTTCTACCCTGTCCACAGCAGTGGTTCTTGGTTCTTTCTTTCTCTCTCTCTTCTTCTGTACTATTTCATGGGAAGCCTCACTAGGACAAGGGCAAACAGCAGCAAATTGGAATACATTTACTGGACAAAGCACATACACAATACATACACACATATAATAATGAATCCTATACTCTATACTATTACAATCAGGTTGCACTCCAACATCATCAGAACTCTATCATCAGCTTATCAAGTGGTATCCTATCTCCTGGTTCACCACCTGATACTATCAACCTCCTCAAGTTGATCAAGTCTACATACACTGTTGCACCATCAGCAAGAGAATATATATATGTATCTATAAATGTGTACAAAGAAAATCAGCATGTGAATGCAATAACATATATCATTATAATGTTCCTTGATACACAACAATGATCAATCGATCACTCTATCAGTCCTAGAACACATACATCTGTAGGTAATCTAGCCTACGACTGTAACTCTAAACTTCAGTATAAAACACTCCTTGACATAAGAATGCAAACAATCACTCACCTCTCACTGCGTCTTGCACACTAATGACAACCAAACACTATCAACTCCCTACAAATAATCCACCAGAACTTCCCTTCCACCTCTGGAAGTTCACTACCCTGATATCTTCAGGTTCTTCCGGGTTTACTACCAGGATCCTCTGCAGCTCCTCCAGGCTGCTACATGAGTTTCCTTGAGCAACTACGGTGCTTCACCCTTCTGCTAGGTCCTCCACAGCTCTCTGGCTGCTACACCATGAAGTTTCCCTCGAGCAACTATGGTGCTTCACCACTCTACAGAAGCACGTGACACTCCTCTTCACTGCTTCTCCTCACAGCTCGAGGTCCTCTCCTCCACTACCTTGGAGTCTCATCAACTACTCATCTGTGCTGGCTTCGAAGTTCTCAGCAACTTCTTCCCCAAAGACAAACCTGCAACCCATCGACACTCCAATAAAATGTTTCCCCTTTAACACATAAACAAAAATAATCACACAATATGTTTGCCTCAAACTATCTGTTCTCTACATACAGTGAGAGTGGACTCCCCCGTTTTGGGCGGGTCCATACTCCACCTCGCCTGGCGGTGTGAGTCACACTTGGAGGGTCCTTCCCGTCAGGAGCCAGGCTCCCTCAGTTGCCTGCCAGCGCTCAGATTAGATGGACGTCGCTCCGTGTTCCTCCTCTCCACTCTCTTATTTCAGGCCTTCTGCCTTATTAAAACATGTCTAACTTATCAATAAACATTGCTACTGTCGCTGGGCACACGACCACTACAAGCAATCACTATGAACTGCGTATATCGTGCTTACCACAGATTGTCTGTCGAGGGCGCTCCTCCCTCTGACAGAGCCTGGTCAGGGCGATTCCACAGCCCACGAAAATGTCTCTGGGCGGCTTAATACTCTCCTCGTTGACCAGGACTTGGACCACAACGTTCCCAGCTCGATTCCAGCTGGCACGTCTACACACTTCTCTTCTCTTGAGATATATCACTAGGGGTTCCTTCTGACGGGAGCTCAAACGGAGCGCGGCTTTCCCCTGCGATGTCTGGCCTCAAGTGAGGTCAATGCCCTCCAGAAGCGAGCCTCACGCCTCAGCAAAATGTCCACATCTCCTAGCCAGTCATTTATCTGTTTTCTTCTTCATGCCCATAATCTTAAATTGTTATACATATCCAACCAGCTATTTTACATATGTGTTATCACCTCTATATTTCTTAGACCTTCTGGTTAGGTCAGGCTTGATAGAATAATTCTCAAAGGGGAGACTCGTTTTTCGGCTACCTGGGATCATAACACTCCCTCCCCTTGTTTTTGAGAATTATTCTAGTGGCTAGGCTCGAGATAACGCATCAGCCACTACATTGTCTCGCCCTCTTATATGCGTTATCACCAGGTCATACTCTTGGAGCGATAAAAACCATCTGGTTAATCTCTGGTTTGCATGCTTCATTTTCTTCAGGAAAACTAGGGGATTATGGTCTGTATACACCGTCTCTGGGTGTCCTCCCCCACTCACATACACTTCAAAATGTTTCAATGCCATCACCAGGGCCAAAGTCTCTTTCTCGACTGTACTGTACGACCTCTGGTGCTTAACGAACTTCTTCGAGAAGAAGGACACGGGGCGGTAAATTCCATCATTCTGCTGCGTCAGTACAGCTCCAGCCCCTATATCACTGGCATCTACAAATACGTAAACGGCGCTTCAAAATCTGGCGACACTAGTACAGGTGCCTCAGTCAACAGTCTTTTGGTCTTTCAAACGCTTCTTGTGCTGTTCCATTCCACTCCCACTTCTTGCTCTTTGATAGCAAACTCGTCATAGGAGCGGCTATGGTGGAGAAATTTTCACAGAACTTCCGGTAATACCCAATCATACCGAGGTATCTCAACAATTCTTTCTTACTCCTGGGCACCGGGAAGTTGTCAATGGCCTCCACCTTTGTTCTTACCGGAGCAACCTCGCCTTGCCCTACTATATATCCAAGGTACTCCAGGCGGGCTCTCCCGAACTCGCTTTTTGCTAAGTTGATCGTCATGTTGGCCTTCTCCAACCGATCGAACAAATCTAAAAGTCGATCCACGTGATCCTTCCAGGAATCAGCGAACACCACAATATCATCGATGTACACTGCACATCCAGTCGCGCCTTGTAATACCTGATTCATTACTCGTTGAAAACAACTACCACTATTCTTCATTCCGAACGGCACCACTTTATATTGGTACAAGCCGTCGGGTGTCACGAACGCTGAGATCCTCTTGGCCTCTTCAACAGGTCTATCTTCGAGACATACCGTGCACTCCCAATCCGATCTATGCAATCGTCAATGCGCGGTATCGGAAACGAGTCAGCGACTGACTGCATTCACTTTCCTATAATCGGTGCAGAACCGGTACGTGCCATCACTCTTCTTCACGAGGAGGCACGGCGAACTCCAGTCACTGTCGCTAACCTCTGCCAAATTGTTATCTAGCAGATACTTCACTTCTGCTCTCATCGCTGCTGCTTTCTCCGGGTTAACTCTGTAAGGGTGCTGCTTGATGGGCTCAGCACTCCCTACATTCACTTCGTGCACCGTTCCGCGGTGTCTTCTAGGCACGTCCGTGAATAACGACTTTTTCCTCCGTAGGATCTCCACTAGCTCCTGGCGTTGGTCATCCTCCAAATGACCCAGACGCTCACCTATCTTGGCCAGGCTTTCCGTATTTGATATCTTCGCGCCATCGGCCCTCTCTAACTTACAGTTCTCCTCTTCTATCCCTTTGCCGTCTCCTACACAAAGCACAGTC
>NC_091185.1:18462929-18495228 GCF_040958095.1 Procambarus clarkii
GCATTTGAGCAGAGTTCCGTGCTGCGTTTCACTTACGAGATGGAAAAGGATGGGAAGCTGCCCTTTCTAGATGTAACAGTCATGGAAAAGAGCGGAGTTTTCCACACTGCAGTCAACACTAAGGAAACGAACATAGGAATGTGCCTAAATGCCAACAGCGACTGCCCAGACAGGTACAAGAGGAGTGTTGTTAACGCATATGTCGACCGTGCTCTCAGCCACAGCTCAGAATGGAAGCAAGTCGACGAAGAACTCTGTAGGGTAAGGCAGGTGCTAGTCAACAACGGCTTCTCCAATGGTTTCGTCGAAGACATCGTAAGAACGAAAGTGAAACGCCATGCAACCTCTGAAGAGACAACTAACACAACACCTATAACCCCTATTAGACTATTTTACAGGAACTTCTTTTCCACAGCTCATAAAACAGAGGAAAGGGTACTGAAAGATATTGTTAATAGGAACGTTATCCCTACAGACAAAAATCAGAGGATACAACTGACGATTTACTATAAAACCAGAAAAACGGCCAGCCTACTCATGAGAAACTCTCCAGACACAAAGCAGAACGCTTTAAAAGAGACCAACGTCGTCTATGCCTTCAAATGCCCACTTGGGGACTGTAAGCTCCAAAAAACCCAGTATATAGGCAAGACAACAACATCTCTTTCTAGGCGTTTAACGACGCATAAACAACAGGGCTCCATTAAGGAACATATTATCTCTTCCCACAACCAAACCATCGCCAGAGAAATCCTAGTAAACAACACAGAAATCATCGATAGATACAGCGATAGCAGGCGGCTTGACATTTGCGAGGCACTACACATTAAGAAGTCAACACCAGCAATCAACAGCCAATTAATGCACAACTATATTCTACCTACCTCAAGACTCCGCTCCAATATAGAAGCATCAATAAATATGGACCAATAGGCTTTCTACAGTCACTTCCATTTCAATACCCATTGTTTCGTGTTCTGTCTTGAGTTGACGAAATTAATACTCTATTAATGCCACCTCTTGTTCTGTCTTGTGTTGATGAAATTAATGCCCTATTAATGCCACCTCACCTCATCCACCTCACTCAAATGTAGATATAAACAAAATCGGAGATGCATAAGTTCTATTCAGTTGTGTATTTGTAAACTAAAGTCTTTGAAAATGTAACAAGTTTACGAAACGCGCTTGTGTCGCGTCAGACTAGAAATAAAAATGAATTTTGGAGAATTGATTTTTGAATTACCTCCAACAGTGAAAAGGAATGTACGAAAGATTGAGAAAATTCGTGTTAGAATTATTAATCTTACTTTTTCGGTCATATTTAATAATATGTCTACAGGAAAGACTGCTACCAATATATATATATATATATATATTTATATATATATATATATATATATATATATATATATATATATATATATATATATATATATATATATATATATATATATACATATATATATATATACATATATATATATATGTATATATATATATATATATAAATAATAATAATAATAATAATAATAATAATAAAAGGGGTACCACCTCTTGTGCAAGAGTAGGAACCCATAACCTCAGAGAAGAAAATAAAGAGTACTCAGAGAAGACCTTGTGGATCCTCAATGAACACTCTGATCTTGTCTACCACTCTATTCATTTAGTATGTGTGTATATATATCTAAATTTATTTTAATATTTCATTACACAAAAAGGTTTACAACATTGGTTACATGCTTTTTACAAGGCTACTCATCACAGGTTGTAGAGTTCCTCCAGCTCCTCAGATGGCAGGCTGGAACCATGGTTGCAGTGAGCATTCCTCTCTGGATCGCCACACTAAGGCGCTGAAAGCGGAGCTGGCTGTAGGGTCTCTAGTTGTTTCAATTAGCTTGTAACCCAGCTCATTCAAAAACTACGAGCTCATTTACCCAAGGCACTAAGTGTCTCAGAGCAATGGGTCAAAACTATAGAGGTGATCAAGATCTCTAGATCAAGAGCCCAATACTGTCAACATGTCACAATGGTGATACTATTGGGCAGCGCCACTCATCCTGTGACTGGACACACCACCATAGTGACAGTATTGGGCAGTGCCATTCATCCTGTGAGTGGACACACCACCATAGGAGCATTTACAACACTCGCCAATAGGAAGCAAACCCGCTGGATCGTTCATCCTGTCACTTGTACCCAGACACAGCTGGGACTTGCTTAACTGTCGCAAGTGAACAGCTTTGCAAACAAAAAGATTAACATTCTTCAACCCTTAAAATTGTAAATTATCTTGCGGGTGCAAAATGGGGACATATTTAAGAACAGTATATAAATGTGACAACCACATTTGTCCTGATAATTTTTTTCAAGCTGGAGTTTAAAAGTAGAGCAGAATTTTAGCATTTACGACCTCGGCGGGTAGGCGGTTTCATGGGGTTCATAACCCTATGGGTTAAAAAGCATCTGTTGTCACTCCTACATTGTGGCTTGTTGAACTTGAAACCTTTGCTCCTTGTTCGTGTTACATCTGACCTTTTGAAGAAATTGTATGAATCAATATCCTCCAAATTGTTCAGTATTTTAAAGGTTTCGCTCTATTACTCTCTCATTTGCATATATCTAAGCATATAGATTTAGATTAGATTTTTTATTCTGGTAAAGGTACATACATTGCAGATGAGTTACAAAGGGAAAGACAATGGCTTGAGTTCACTAGCTCTATTGGAAGAGAAACATCTGCAAGACAAGTGTGGGGAAAAATTCAGATAGCTAAGGGAAGCAGAGCCCGGCCTGCGGCTCACAAAGACCCCCAGGGGAAGGCTGAAGAGCTAATTCACAAGTGGAGTGATGCAGCATCATCCTCCTCCCTCCGTGCAGAAGTAAGCAGGGAACAGCTCCTCCGACATAATGACAGAAGGATTAGGATAACAAGAGCACAATCTAGTGATGACGAGTATGGGGAACCAATCACAGCCCAGGAGGTAAAGGAGGCTATGAAAAAGGGTAAAAGTACAGCACCTGGGGAGGATGGCATCACCTATGAGATACTCAATGCACTGTGTGAAGTGTCTGGGAATAAACTACTCCACCTGTTAACAAATCATTCCTATGTGGAGTGTTGCCCACACAATGGAAACATGCAATAATTGTCCCGATACCGAAACCCAATGACCCTGGCAATTACAGACCTATCAGTCTCATGTCATGCACTTGCAAGATGCTTGAAAGGATCATCCTAAACCGACTATTGCACAAAATAGGCAGGTTAGGGGGAGGGGGGTCAATGGATTTGTTAAAGGACGGAGCACAGCAAACTGTATAGTTAATTACCTGGCTAATGACACAGCTAAGTACTCCCAATAAACTCGCTCCTCGGAACAAAATTATAAAATTTAAAATACAATACCTAAAGCCACTAATACGCATAGCGTTTCGGGCAAATATATACGAAGTAAAACCCAAACAAAAAACTGACTCTGTAGGACCATAAAAGATGAGACTAACAATGTTAAGTTGTATGATAAAAGGGCGGCAAACACTCTGAATGAATACCTTACATCAGTGTTCATACTAGAAAGCTAAAATGACATCCCATCACCAACACAAATGTTTGTCGGACGTAAAGAGAATGAATTAAGGGAAATACCAATTACACACGACACAATCAGGAAGAGCATTGGCAAACTAAAAGACCCTACAAGCTAAAAGTGTAAATGGATTAAGTCCCAAGTCGTAAAGGAACTGGCAAATTCACTATGCTTGCCAGTGAAACTCCTTTTCAGAAAATCCCCGGACCATGGAATAGTTCCCCTAGTAATAGTTGAAGGTGATAATGGGACCTTATTAAGTGATCTACATGAACTTCACAAATGGTCAGATGACTGACAAATGCTCTTTAATGTCGATAAATGCTAGACAATGCATGTGGGGCACAACAATCCACTTCAGAACTACTAAACTGATAGCACTACCTTACAACAGATAGATGATGGAAAGGACGTTTGAGTCAGAATGCATCATTCACTAAAAGTTGCTCAACAAGTGGAAGCAGTATTAAAACAAATCATACCATAGCTTAGTCATCTCACGTATCAGGAATGGATGAAGGCCACTAGGGTAACAACACTGCAGACCAGGCATGACAGGGCGGATCTCACAGAAACCCATAAAATTCTGAACAATTTGGAGGATGTCAATCAGGACAGTTTCTTCAAAAGGTCAGACGTAACACGAACGAGGAGCAACAATGTAGGACAGAAAACCAAAGATGCTTTTTCACCAATAGGGTTGTATACCCGTGGAACCACCTACCTGCACATGGCATAACTCTGCTTGGTCTTAAAATGCAATTGGAAATATCATCAGGGCAAATGGGGGACCTTAGACAAGCCGCAGGCTACTTGTCCTCATTGAGATCACTAGTATTAGTTGCCCTCACGTAAATTTAGGTAAATTTGCCATTATCTTAATTATTGTATATGTGCTTGGGGTTCTACTACCCAAAATCATGCATGTCTCCTAATTACGCCACACAGATCTGCTATTAGAACTTTTACCTGAATAAACATTTATTATTCTTTATGTGAGGTAAGTAAGGTTAATTTAGTACTTGTGACGTGGATTGTTATGCCCCATATACAAGATCTTGCATTTATCAACATTATAATTTGATGATGTGGTTTGTAATATTTTCATCTATGGTATTGATATATATATGACAAAAAGTAAGTAATTATCAAAAGAAGGCACCAAGCCGGGAAGGCTATGTAGCACCAATATATGACAAAAAGGGTTGGCCCCAATTTGGACCACTGTGGCACCCCCACTTACTACATTTCCCAAGTCAGATTCATTCCCATTTAGGACGACCCTGCGTTTTCTATGTTTCGAACCATTGTTTTATCAATTACAGTATTCTCGCATTTATTCTATAGGCCGGTAATTTCCTTGCAATCTTTCATGTGATACCTTTTAAACGCTTTAGCAAAGTCGCTGTAAACTACATCTACCCGATGTCCTTCGTCAGAACAGCCAGTTACCAGTTACAGGAGATACTTTTTCACCCGAAGGGTTATTAACTCATGGAACCGCCTACCCACTGAAACAGTAACTGGCAAAACGGTGCTGACTTTCAAAATATACCTGGAAGAGATCATTTCCTCCCTACACCTGGGGGGTACCTTCGTTAAGCCGCCAGCTTCCTGTCCTCATCCAGGCCTCTAGAGTTAGTGGGCCTCATGTAAATCGGGTAGATAGGTAGGTGTGTGGCGGTCTGTCTAATTACCTTAAGCTTCCTAGTATACGTAAGTAATGAAAAGTTATAATATATTTACTCACTATATTGTTGGTGCTGAATGTAGAACATCATGAAAAACATATTTTTACTCTAAACTAACATAATTTTATAGCGAAATTGGGACCATCTAATTAACCAAAGCCACAACATTGTCACTTGGCGTTAGTTTAGCTCATTTATTGTGCACCCTATACCCATCTTGTGAGTGGAAGTGGAAAGAGATAGAAGCTTAGAGCGTCGACTTCCTGTGTTCAACTGAGAGTTAGTGTCCACTCACAGGATGAGTGGCGCTGTTCAATATTGTCACTATGGAGGTGTGTCCACTCACAGAATGAGGTTTCTGTTCCAAATGCATTGTCAACCAATCCTTTTATTCACTGTTAAGTTCCCTCTCAATATTATTGCTCTTCCTGAAATAACTCGAGTTGCAAGCCTTCCCAAACATTATTATTTTATTAATATGCTAAAATATATATATAGGCCCTACCATAGAGCTGGAGAGAGGTGATGGGGAGGCTGGAGAGAGGTGATGGGGAGGCTGGAGAGAGGTGATGGGAAGGCTACAGAGAGGTGCTGGGGAGGCTGGAGAGAGGTGATGGGGAGGCTGGAGAGAGGTGATGGGGAGGCTGGAGAGAGGTGATGGGGAGGCTGGAGAGAGGTGATGGGGAGGCTGGAGAGAGGTGATGGGGAGGCTGGAGAGAGGTGATGGGAAGGCTACAGAGAGGTGCTGGGGAGGCTGAAGAGAGGTGATGGGGAAGCTGGAGAGAGGTGATGGGGAGGCTGGAGAGAGGTGATGGGGAGGCTGGAGAGAGGTGATGGGAGGCTGGAGAGAGGTGATGGGGAGGCTGGAGAGAGGTGATGGGAAGGCTACAGAGAGGTGATGGGGAGGCTACAGAGAGGTGATGAGGAGGCTGGAGAGAGGTGATGGGGAGGCTACAGAGAGGTGATGGGGAGGCTGTAGAGAGGTGATGGGGAAGCTGGAGAGAGGTGATGGGGAGGCTACAGAGAGGTGATGGGGAGGCTGTAGAGAGGTGATGGGGAAGCTGGAGAGAGGTGATGGGGAGGCTGTAGAGAGGTGATGGGGAAGCTGGAGAGAGGTGTTGGGGAGGCTGGAGAGAGGTGATGGGGAGGCTACAGAGAGGTGATGGGGAGGCTGCAGAGAGGTGATGGGGAAGCTGGAGAGAAGTGTTGGGGCGGCTGGAGAGAGGTGATGGGAGGCTGGAGAGAGGTGATGGGGAGGCTGCAGAGAGGTGATGGGGAGGCTGCAGAGAGGTGATGGGGAGGCTGGAGAGAGGTGATGGGGAGGCTGCAGAGAGGTGATGCGAAAGCTACAGTGATGGGTATGCATGTTGCTATTATGTGCAACAGATGGCACTATTTTTCAGGTGACAGGTGACTTACCTGTCATGGGGTGGCATCTATATAGTAGCTATATAAAAAGACACGCCTATTCGAATGCAACGTTGTGTCAAAATTTCAAACCAATCGGCGAAGAACTTTCGGAGATTACAGCGTGTGTTGCTCTTACGTCCAACAGATGGCACTGTTTTTCAAAAAAGTTTTTTTTTTTCCTGTCACAGGTAAGGCATGTATATTGTATATATATAAAAAGACGCGCCTATTCGAATGACGAAGGTTTCGAAGATTTCCCTCACATGTTAAACACAGTTTTTCAGAAAAAAACATTTTTTTTACCGTCACAGACGTGGCATCCATATAGTATGTATATAAAAATTTCGTCGGATGCGAATGGAACGTTGTATGAAAATTTCAAAGCAATCGATGAAGAACTTTCGGAGATTAGCGGTTATGCACAAACGAACATTTCCATTTTTAATTATATAGATTAGAAAAACAGACTCTGCATTTTCCTTAGTTCTATCAAGTCTTGGCAACAAGTAGTGACTAATGTAAATCATACTGCCTTCAGAGACTTGCTGAAGTGTTCTTCTGCTGTTGTTGTTGTTGTTTATTCAGTCTCCGTGGTGTAGTGGTAAGACACTCGCCTGGCGTTCCGCGAGCGCTATGTCATGGGTTCGTATCCTGGCCGGGGAGGATTTACTGGGCGCCATTCCTTAACTGTAGCCTCTGTTTAACGCAACAGTAAAATGTGTACTTGGTTGAAAAAACGATTCTTCGCGGCAGGGGATCGTATTCCAGGGACCATAGGATTAAGGACTTGCCCGAAACGCTACGCGTACTAGTGGCTGTACAAGAATGTAACAACTCTTGTATATATCTCAAAAAAAAAAAAAAAAGATTCGCTACCTGGAACAAAAAGTTCCAAGTAACACAGGCTATGGTGAGCCCGTAGATAGTTATATTCTTCTGCATTGTGGGAGGCACGCTCTGTTGCAGCTCAAGTTCTGCTAACAACAACTACAACAGTGATGGCTCTTAAGATTTAGAAGGAATGGGCTTGATGTTAAATCTTTATTGACTATATAATTAATGTAGTAGGTTCTTTATATTTTGGTTTCAATCCTGAAATGATGCTTTTAGTGTAACATTAGCTTAATAGATTTTGTGACGAGATGATGGTGACTTTGGGAAATTAATCCCGTTTTTCTGGAGAAAAGTCGCAATTTTCAGTCTCTTTTATGACTAACTAATGTGTTTATTTATAATGGAATTAACACACCCCCAGTGGCAATTTATTTTTACCTGTTGTATTAACAATTTATGGGTGATGTTGAAGTTTTTCCCCACAGCAGGGAACACAGAGCTAGGCTCCATGGCAGAGGCGACAGAGCTAACCTCCATAACAGGGAACGCAGAACTGGCTCAATACCAGAGGACACAGAGCTATGTTGCATGAGAAACTACATAGAGCTAAGCTCCACGGCAGGGTACTCAAAGCTTTCTCCTTATAAGATACTTAGGATTCAGACCATAAAAGCAGAATATACAGATGAGTTAATGAGATTATCGAAAGAACTGATTGAGCGATATACCAGTGAAGATTGAGCAGCCAAAAGATATTTATTGCTGACTGAGTATGTGAATTGAGACCTCAATAATTCACAGTTTAGTCGCGTACGTTTAGAAAACTACAAGTTCTTATTATGCCGAGAGAACTACATGTTCCTAAAAGCCTAGGGAACTACAAGTTCCAATAAGCCGAAAGAACTAAAAGTTGCAATAAGCCGAGAGAACTACAAATTCGTGTTGTGTACAGAGAACTTCAATTTCGTATAATGCTCAGAGAACTACACAAGTTCCTTTTGTATTTTCAGAACTACGAGTCCCAAATGTGTTCAGAAACGTGAAAAGTGCCCTAATGGGTACACACACTAACAACTACTTATTCATATCCTATTATGGCTGAGTGGCAATAGACTATTAGTTTTTCAAACAATTAATATAAAAATGTTTGCTTCTGACTATCACCGATTAAAGTGCAGTGAAATTTATGCTTATTTTGGACGTGTGTTTTTGTGTTATTAGCACTGTTTTGGGAATATTTATAAACACGTAGCATTGTATATTACTGTTGTGCTAACGACCATTTGCGATTATGCCGCTCGACTAATTGCCAATCATATTTCAACAAGTAGATGTTTGGACGTGATTTACAAGAGTAATTATGTATTTGTAACATGGATTATTATATGACACAGCCTGCAGCCTGCCTATCCTGATTTGTATGTCAATAATTAGTATACATTATATATATATTTTATTACAATGCTACAGTTTACAGAGAACACATATAGATAACAATATAACAATCAGTGTTCGAAGACCTCGTCTAGCTCCTCGGAGGTTGGGTGCATACCCAGGATACAGCACGCATTTCCTCTCTGAACTACGACACTGAGGCGCTGGAACAGGAAATTGGTCGCTCATGAGTCTTTAGTTTTCCCAATGAGTTCTTCGCCCACCTACTTTAAAAACTTAAGTGCACATTTACCCCAGAATCTCAGAGCCTATCGGCACGAACCTATAACAACGTTCTAGGTTTCTGTACGTGTTTTTTCTTTTGGGTCTAGTTGAAGGTGGCTGCCCCACCTCCCTCAGCTGTGCTGTAAGGTAGATAGGTATCAGCCAATGTAGACGCACATGTGGAATTTCATCGGACTTGTTTACCTTCCCTCCGTGGCTGCAGGGTGACTCCATCTGGACGTTTTTGACAGTAGTCAGGTCTGCACAACTAAGGTTCCCTTTGTGCTGGACACCCAGCTGTAGCCAAACTCCTCTTCATGATGTCATTGACTGCTTCGTGTCTGGCAATCTTTCCATGTGTCTTACGACAGATGAGACCATGACTGCCGTATTGGTCTGTCCGCGCATAGCCGCAAATACACCGGTGTTCGGTGGAGATAAGGGCAGCATGGCGCAGAGCAATACCAATACCTACGGCCCAATGGTCCAGGCGGGTGTCCAAGGCCGAATTAGGGACTGAGAAGAGACCGCTCTGTCTTTCTCAGAACCTGCCTCCAGCAATGCTGTGGCGATGTTAACCACTATAGGGCTATCCCATTTGGCCTCTTTGCCGTCGTTTGGAAAAGCTGGTCGAGGGTGTGAGTTGGCAAGTGTCCCACTGACCAGCTCCTTCCACACCAGCACACACAAAACACACACACACACACACACACACACACACACACACACACACACACACACACACACACACACACACACACACACACACACACACACACACACACAGGGCCACACAGGGCGTGGAGGAACTTCCGGAATAACAGAACACCAGAAAGCAGAGAGAGATACCAGAGAACCAGGAATGAGTACGTCAGGTTGAGAAGAGAAGCAGAGAAAAGTTTTGAAAATGATATAGCAAACAAAGCCAAGACCGAACCAAAGCTACTCCACAGTCACATCAGAAGGAAAACAACAGTGAGAGAACAGGTATTGAAACTTCGAACAGGCGAGGACAGGTATACAGAGAATGACAGAGAGGTGTGTGAAGAACTCAACAAGAGGTTCCAGAAGGTCTTCACAATAGAACAAGGTGAGGTCACTGTGCTAGGAGAAAGGGAGGTAAACCAGGCGGCCTTGGAAGAGTTCGAAATTACGAGAGAGGAGGTCAAGAGACACCTGCTGGATCTGGATGTTAGAAAGGCTGTTGGTCTAGATGGGATCTCACCATGGGTACTGAAAGAGTGTGCAGAGGTACTTTGCTTGCCACTCTCCATAGTGTATAGTAAGTCACTGGAGACGGGAGACCTACCAGAAATATGGAAGATGGCGAATGTGGTTCCAATATACAAAAAGGGCGACAGGCAAGAGGCACTGAACTACAGGCCAGTGTCCTTGACTTGTATACCATGCAAGGTGATGGAGAAGATTGTGAGAAAAAACCTGGTAACACATCTGGAGAGAAGGGACTTCGTGGCAAATCGCCAACATGGGTTCAGGGAGGGTAAATCTTGCCTTACAGGCTTGATAGAATTCTACGATCAGGTGACAAAGATTAAACAAGAAAGAGAGAGCTGGGCGGACTGCATTTTCTTGGATTGTCGGAAAGCCTTTGACACAGTACCGCATAAGAGGCTGGTACATAAGCTGGAGAGACAGGCAGGTGTAGCTGGTAAGGTGCTCCAGTGGATACGGGAGTATCTAAGCAATAGGAAGCAGAGAATTACGGTGAGGGGTGAGACCTCCGATTGGCGGGAAGTCACCAGTGGAGTCCCACAGGACTCTGTACTCGGTCCTATCTTGTTTCTGATATATGTAAATGATCTTATGAGAAGGATTAAAACAGAAGAGGACTGTTTGAGGCTTCAAGAAGACTAAGACAAGCTGAAGGAATGGTCGAACAAATGGTTGTTAGAGTTTAACCCATCCAAATGTAATGTAATGAAGATAGGTGTAGGGAGCAGGAGGCCAGATACAAGGTATCATCTGGGAGAGGAAATTCTTCAGGAGTCAGAGAAGGAAAAAGACTTGGGGGTTGATATCACGCCAGATCTGTCTCCTGCAGCACATATCAAGCGTATAACATCAGCGGCATATGCCAGACTGGCACATACGAACGGCATTCAGAAACTTGTGTAAAGAATCATTCAAAACATTGTATACCACATATGTCAGGCCAATCCTGGAGTATGCAACCCCAGCATGGAGTCCATATCTAGTCAAGGATAAGAATAAACTGGAAAAGGTTCAAAGGTTTGCCACCAGACTAGTACCCGAGCTGAGAGGTATGAGCTACGAGGAGAGACTACGGGAATTAAACCTCACTTCGCTGGAAGACAGAAGAGTTAGGGGGGGACATGATCACCACATTCAAGATTCTGAAGGGAATTGATAGGGTAGATAAAGACAGTCTATTTAACACAAGGTGAACACGGACAAGGGGACACAGGTGGAAACTGTGTGCCCAAATGAGCCACAGAGATATTAGAAAGAACTTTTTTAGTGTCAGAGTGGTTGACAAATGGAATGCATTAGGAAGTGATGTGGTGGAGGCTGACTCCATACACAGTTTCAAATGTAGATATGATAGAGCCCAATAGGCTGAGGAATCTGTACACCAGTTGATTGACGGTTGAGAGGCGGGACCAAAGAGCTGGAGCTCAACCCCCACAAACACAACTAGGTGAGTACACACACACACACACACACTCACACACACACACACACACACTCACACACACACACACACACACCCACACACACACACACCCACACACACACACACACACACACACACACACACACACACACACACACACACACACACACACACACACACACATACACACATACACACATACACACATACACACACACACACACACACACACAAGGTTGCACACACACACAAGGGTAAGGTTGCATTATAGCAATGACTAGGTCAGGAAGGGGGTCTAGGTCCAACAGTATTATGATTGAGGAAGAAGATAGGTTTGTGGAGAAGATGATTGGGAAATTTGTAGAGAAGAGGGATGTTTGGATAGGTGATCTAATCCAGGGGATTAACAGTGAAGTCTTTAATAAGATACAGGGCGAGGTTCAAAGACTCAAACAAGAGTTTATGGATTATATTCAAGAGGAAATCAGGAAGAGCAGGGTAGAATGGCAAGGAGAAATATCTAGGCTTACTAATGAATTTGGCAGGAATAAGGGAAGCTTGGCAGGGGAAGGGGAAGTAGTAGTAGTAGGTGGAGTAGCGGGTGTAGGAGGGGTGGGGGTCAGCCAGGGAGAGGGCCACCAGCATGACCCTGAACTGAGAAAGAGGACAATCATAATCCATGGATTACTTGAAGCCAGGGCACCATCGAGGCAGGAAAGGATGGAGATTGAGGATTTGGAACTACAGGGGATCTTGAGAGACATGAGAGCCCAGATGGCAGGGAATGAGGTGCAAGTCCACCGACGCATTGGACCATACAACTGTAACAGGAAGTAAAATACTGGAAAGAATAATTAGGCTACGACTGGTTGCACACCTGGAGAACATTAGGTTTGTGAACAAACATCAACATGGGTTCTGGACAGGGAAATCGTGCCTAACAAACCTTCTGGAATTCTATGATAAAATAACGAGGATAAGACAGGACAGAGATGGTTGGGCAGACTGCATATTTCTGGACTGCCAAAAAGCCTTTGATACAGTACCGCACATGAGACTGCTGTTCAAGCTCGAGAGGCAGGCGGGGGTGGGGGGAAAGGTCCTAGAATGGATAAGGAACTACCTAACAGGAAGGAGCCAAAGAGTTACGGTAAGGGGCGAGAAGTCGGACTGGCGAACAGTAACAAGTGGAGTACCACAAGGATCGGTGCTGGGACCAATTCTATTTCTTGTATATGTTAACGACATGTTTACAGGCGTAGAGTCCTACATGTCGATGTTTGCGGATGATGCAAAGTTGATGAGAAGAGTTGTGACAGATGAGGATTGCAGGATCCTCCAAGAGGACCTGAACAGATTGCAGAGATGGTCAGAGAAATGGCTACTAGAATTCAACACGAGCAAATGTAAAGTTATGGAAATGGGACTAGGAGATAGGAGACCAAAGGGACAGTACACAATGAAGGGGAACAGCCTACCTGTAACGACGCGTGAAAGAGACCTGGGGGTGGACGTAACACCTAATCTATCTCCTGAGGCACATATTAATAGGATAACGACAGCAGCGTACTCTACACTGGCAAAAGTTAGAACATCATTCAGAAACCTAAGTAAGGAGGCATTTAGGGCGCTTTACACTGCCTACGTAAGGCCAGTCTTAGAGTATGCCGCCTCATCATGGAGTCCCCATCTGAAGAAGCATATAATGAAACTGGAAAAGGTTCAGAGGTTTGCAACGAGACTCGTCCCAGAGCTACGAGGGATGGGGTATGAAGAGCGCCTGAGGGAACTGTGCCTTACGACACTAGAAAGAAGAAGGGAGAGGGGGGACATGATAGGAACGTATAAGATACTCAGAGGAATTGACAGAGTGGACATAGACGAAATGTTCACACGGAATAGTAACAGAACGAGAGGACATGGATGGAAGCTTGAAACTCAGATGAGTCACAGAGATGTAAGGAAGTTTTCTTTTAGCGTGAGAGTAGTGGGGAAATGGAATGCACTTCAGGAACAGGTTGTGGAAGCAAATACTATTCATAATTTTAAAACCAGGTATGATAGGGAAATGGGACAGGAGTCATTGCTGTAAACAACCGATGCTCGAAAGGCGGGATCCAAGAGTCAATGCTCGATCCTGCAAGCACATATAGGTGAGTATATAGGTGAGTACACACACACACACACACACACACACACACACACACACACACACACACACACACACACACATATATATATATATATATATATATATATATATATATATATATATATATATATATATATATATATATATATATATATATATATATATATATCTATCTATCTATCTATATATGTATATATATATATATATATATATATATATATATATATATATATATATACATATATATATATATATATATATATATATATATATGTCGTACCTAGTAGCCAGAACTCACTTTTTGGCCTACTATTCAAGGCCCGATTTGCCTAGTAAGCCAAGTTTTCCTGAATTAATATATTTTTTCAATTTTTTTTCTTACGAAATGATAAAGCTACCCATTTCATTATGTATGAGGTAAATTTTTTTTTATTGGAGTTAAAATTAACGTAGATATATGACCGAACCTAACCAACCCTACCTAACCTAACCTAACCTATCTCTATAGGTTAGGTTTGGTTAGGTAGCCGAAAAAGTTAGGTTAGGTTAGGTTAGGTAGGTTAGGTAGTCGAAAAACAACTAATTCATGAAAACTTGGCTTATTAGGCAAATCGGGCCTTGCATAGTAGGCTGAGAAGTGCGTTCTGGCTACTAGGTACGACATATATATATATATATATATATGTCGTACCTAATAGCCAGAACGCACTTCTCAGCCTACTATTCAAGGCCCGATTTGCCTAATAAGCCAAGTTTTCATGAATTAATGTTTTTTCGTCTACCTAACCTACCTAACCTAACCTAACCTAGCTTTTTTGGCTACCTAACCTAACCTTACCTATAAATATAGGTTAGGTTAGGTTAGGTAGGGTTGGTTAGGTTCGGTCATATATCTACGTTAATTTTAACTCCAATAACAAAAAATTGACCTCATACATAGAGAAAAGGGTTGCTTTATCATTTCATAAGAAAAAAATTATGGTAAATATATTAATTCAGGAAAACTTGGCTTATTAGGCAAATCGGGCCTTGAATAGTAGGCTGAGAAGTGAGTTCTGGCTACTAGGTACGACATATATATATATATATATATATATATATATATATATATATATATATATATATATATATCAGTCGCATATAGTCCTGGGGACCATTCAGGCTTGTTCGCATATATATATATATATATATATATATATATATATATATATATATATATATATATATATATTTATATATATATATATATATATATATATATATATATATATGTCGTACCTAGTAGCCAGAACGCACTTCTCAGCCTACTATGCAAGGCCCGATTTGCCTAATAAGCCAAGTTTTCCTGAATTAATATATTTTCTCTAATTTTTTTCTTATGAAATGATAAAGCTACACATTTCATTATGTATGAGGTCAATTTATTTTTATTGGAGTTAAAATTAACGTAGATATATGACCGAACCTAACCAACCCTTCCTAACCTAACCTAACCTATCTTTAAAGGTTAGGTTAGGTTAGGTAGCCGAAAAAATTAGGTTAGGTTAGGTTACGTAGGTTAGGTAGTCGAAAAACAATTAATTCATGAAAATTTGGCTTATTAGGCAAATCGGGCCTTGCATAGTAGGCTGAGAAGTGCGTTCTGGCTACTAGGTACGACATATATATATATATATATATATATATATGTCGTACCTAGTAGCCAGAACTCACTTTTCATCCTACTATTCAAGGCCCGATTTGCCTAATAAGCCAAGTTTTCCTGAATTAATATATTTACTATAATTTTTTTCTTATGAAATGATAAAGCAACACTTTTCTCTATGTATGAGGTCAATTTTTTTTTATTGGAGTTAAAATTAACGTAGATATATGACCGAACCTAACCAACCCTACCTAACCTAACCTAACCTATATTTATAGGTAAGGTTAGGTTAGGTAGCCAAAAAAAGCTAGGTTAGGTTAGGTTAGGTAGGTTAGGTAGACGAAAAAACATTAATTCATGAAAACTTGGCTTATTAGGCAAATCGGGCCTTGAATAGTAGGCTGAGAAGTGCGTTCTGGCTATTAGGTACGACATATATATATATATATATATATATATATATATATATATATATATATATATGTCGTACCTAGTAGCCAGAACGCACTTCTCAGCCTACTATGCAAGGCCTGATTTGCCTAATAAGCCAAGTTTTCATGAATTATTTATTTTTCGACTGCCTAACCTACCTAACCTAACCTAACCTAACTTTTTCGGCTACCTAACCTAACCTATCCTATAGAGATAGGTTAGGTTAGGTTAGGTAGGGTTGGTTAGGTTCGGTCATATATCTACGTTAATTTTAACTAAAATAAAAAAAAATTGACCTCATACATAATGAAATGGGTAGCTTTATCATTTCATGAGAAAAAAAAATTGAGAAAATATATTAATTCAGGAAAACTTGGCTTATTAGGCAAATCAGGCCTTGCATAGTAGGCTGAGAAGTGCGTTCTGGCTACTAGGTATGACATATATATATATATATATATATATATATATATATATATATATATATATATATATATATATATATATATATATATATATATATATATATATATATATATATATATATATATATGTTGTACCTAGTAGCCAGAACTCACTTCTCAGCCTACTATGCAAGGCCCGATTTGCCTAATAAGCCAAGTTTTACTGAATTAATATATTTTCTCTAATTTTTTTCTTATGAAATGATAAAGCTACCCATTTCATTATGTATGAGGTCAATTTTTTTTATTGGAGTTAAAATTAACGTAGATATATGACCGAACCTAACCAACCCTACCTAACCTAACCTAACCTATCTTTATAGGTTAGGTTAGGTTAGGTAGCCGAAAACGTTAGGTTAGGTTAGGTTAGGTAGGTTAGGTAGTCGAAAAAACATTAATTCATGAAACTATGCTTATTAGGCAAATCGGGCCTTGCATAGTAGGCTGAGAAGTGAGTTCTGGCTACTAGGTACGACATATATGTATATATATATATGTCGTACCTAATAGCCAGAACGCACTTCTCAGCCTACTATTCAAGGCCCGATTTGCCTAATAAGCCAAGTTTTCATGAATTAATGTTTTTTCGTCTACCTAACCTACCTAACCTAACCTAACCTAACTTTTTCGGCTACCTAACCTAACCTTACCTATAAATATAGGTTAGGTTAGGTTAGGTAGGGTTGGTTAGGTTCGGTCATATATCTACGTTAATTTTAACTCCAATAAAAAAAAATTGACCTCATACATAGAGAAAAGGGTAGCTTTATCATTTCATAAGAAAAAAATTATAGTAAATATATTAATTCAGGAAAACTTGGCTTATTAGGCAAATCGGGCCTTGAATAGTAGGCTGAGAAGTGAGTTCTGGCTACTAGGTACGACATATATATATATATATATATATATATATATATATATATATATATATATATGTCGTACCTAGTAGCCAGAACGCAGTTTTTGGCCTACTATGCAAGGCCCGATTTGCCTAATAAGCCAAGTTTTCCTGAATTAATTTATTTTCTCTAATTTTTTTCTTATGAAATGATAAAGCTACTCATTTCATTATGTATGAGGTCAAATTTTTTTTGTTGGAGTTAAAATTAACGTAGATATATGACCGAACCTAACCAACCCTACCTAACACTAACCTAACCTATCTCTATAGGTTAGATTAGGTTAGGTAGCAGAAAAAGTTAGGTTAGGTTAGGTTAGGTAGGTTAGGTAGTCGAAAAACCATTAATTCATGGAAACTTGGCTTATTAGGCAAATTGGGCCTTGCATAGTAGGCTGAGAAGTGCGTTCTGGCTACTAGGTACGACATATATATATATATATATATATATATATATGTCGTACCTAGTAGCCAGAACTCACTTTTTGGCCTACTATGCAAGGCCCGATTTGCCTAATAAGCCAAGTTTTTCTGAATTAATACATTTTTTCAAATTTTTTTCTTATGAAATGATAAAGCTACCCATTTCATTATGTATGAGGTCAATTTTTTTTTATTGGAGTTAAAATTAACGTAGATATATGACCGAACCTAACCAACCCTACCTAACCTAACCTAACCTATCTTTATAGGTTAGGTTTGGTTAGGTAGCCGAAAAAGTTAGGTTAGGTTAGGTTAGGTAGGTTAGGTAGTCGAAAAACAATTAATTCATGAAAACTTGGCTTATTAGGCAAATCGGGCCTTGCATAGTAGGCCAAAAAGTGAGTTCTGGCTACTAGGTACGACATATATATATATATATATATATATATATATATATATATATATATATATATATATATATATATGTCGTACCTAGTAGCCAGAACTCACTTCTCAGCCTACTATGCAAGGCCCGATTTGCCTAATAAGCCAAGTTTTTATGAATTAATATATTTTCTCTATTTTTTTTCTTATGAAATGATAAAGCTACCCATTTCATTATGTATGAGGTCAATTTTCTTTTATTGGAGTTAAAATTAACGTAGATATATGACCGAACCTAACCAACCCTACCTAACCTAACCTAACCTATCTTAATATGTTAGGTCAGGTTAGGTAGCCGAAAAACTTAGGTTAGGTTAGGTTAGTTAGGTTAGGTAGTCGAAAAACAATTAATTCATGAAAACTAGGCTTATTAGGCAAATCGGGCCTTGCATAGTAGGCTGAGAAGTGCGTTCTGGCTACTAGGTACGACATATATATATATATATATATATATATATATATATATATATATATATATATATATATATATATATATATATATATATATATATATATATATATGACAATGTCAGACCACGGAGGAAAATGAAACAGGAATTTCCTTAAGTACTTTCGTATATTAAATACATCTTCAGAAGGAATCTGAAGATAGAATATATCTATATATATATATCTATATATATATATATATATATATATATATATATATATATATATATATATATATATATATATATATATATATATATTAATAATTCTAACACGAATTTTCTCAATCTTTCGTACATTACGCTTCACTGTTGGAGGTAAAACAAAAATCAATTCTCCAAAATTCATTTTTATTTCTAGTCTGACGCGACACGGGCGCGTTTCGTAAAATTATTACATTTTCAAAGACTTTAGTTCACAAATACACAACTGATTAGAACTTACGTATCTCCAATTTTATATCTACATTTGAGTGAGGTGGGAGGGGTGATGTGGCATTAACACAAGACAGAACAAGAGGGGATATTAATAGGGTATTAAAAGTATCAACACAAGACAGAACACAAACAATGGGTATTGAATAGAAGTGTTTGTAGAAAGCCTATTGGTCCATATTTCTTGATGCTTCTATATTGGAGCGGAGTCTTGAGGTGGGTAGAATATAGTTGTGCAATAATTGGCTGTTGATTGCTGGTGTTGACTTCTTGATGTGTAGTGCCTCGCAAACGTCAAGCCGCCTGCTATCGCTGTATCTATAGATACGCTGTATAGATACAGCGATAGCAGGCGGCTTGACGTTTGCGAGGCACTACACATCAAGAAGTCAACACCAGCAATTAACAGCCAATTATTGCACAACTATATTCTACCCACCTCAAGACTCCGCTCCAATATAGAAGCATCAAGAAATATGGACCAATAGGCTTTCTACAAACACTTCTATTCAATACCCATTGTTTGTGTTCTGTCTTGTGTTGATACTTTTAATACCCTATTAATATCCCCTCTTGTTCTGTCTTGTGTTAATGCCACATCACCCCTCCCACCTCACTCAAATGTAGATATAAAATTGGAGATACGTAAGTTCTAATCAGTTGTGTATTTGTGAACTAAAGTCTTTGAAAATGTAATAAGTTTTACGAAACGCGCCCGTGTCGCGTCAGACTAGAAATAACTTCTAGTAACTTCTAACTTCTAATTACTAATAACTTCTAATAACTAATAACTAATAACTAATAACTTCTAATAACTAGTAACTAATAACTTCTAATAACAGACGATCATTGGTGCGGTGGTCACGGTACTGTGTACGTTTAGGGGTGATCCTGGACGGCATGGGTTCGAATCCTGGCCGGGTCAAAGAGTTCTTAGTGATATATATATATATATATATATATATATATATATATATATATATATATATATATATATATATACATATATATATATATATATACATATATATATATATATATATATATATATATATATATATATATATATATATATATATATATATATATATATGTTTCATTGAATATGACCGCATATTCTGTATTTATTATTTTCTGGTTTAGGGCTTCTATCCCTCTAACTATTTTCTTAGCATCAGGGCTTAATTGAAATAGGAGTTCTCCAAAACTCATTTTCGTACTTTTAAGGTGAATTGATCAAATCTACCCAGCCCGATGGAATCATCGCTTCCCTGGACGTTGAATCCCTTTTTACCAACGTCCCAGTCGACACAACCATAGGAATGATACTGGACAGAGTATACAGAGACGAGAGCACCCCCAAATTAGACATACCTGAGCCACACTTGAAAAGTCTTCTCGAAGCATGTACAAAGGAAGCCCCTTTCATCAGTCCACAAGGAGACATGTATTTACAAATAGACGGAGTAGCAATGGGCTCCCCCTTAGGAGTTTTATTTGCTAATTTTTATATGGGAACCATCGAAGATAGGGTCTTCAGTAGCAGACAAAAACCAACTGTATACTGCCGTTATGTAGATGACATATTCGTAATAGTAAAAGACTCAGATGAACTAATTGACCTAAAAAGACACCTAGAGAGAGAGTCAGTACTCCGATTTACACATGAAAATAGTGAAAATAACAGTCTGCCATTCTTGGATGTACTAATAACAAAAACAGGAACCTCTTTAAGCACCAACGTATATACCAAGCCCACCAACATAGGATTATGCCTGAACGGTAGAAGTGAGTGCCCCCAAAGATACAAAGCCAGTGTTCTCAATGCTTATATTCGTCGAGCGCTTACCCACTGCTCTGAATGGAGCAACGTGAGTAGAGAGTTTGAAAGAGTAACTCAGGTATTGGTGAACAACGGATATAGCAACGCGGAAATAAACGCTGCTATAAGAAGACACTTGGACCGTTGGTATAATTCAGAACCTAGAACAGAAACCACAACACCCCCAATAAAATTATATTACAAATCAACCATGCACAGTGAACATATAAAAGAGGAAAGAATAATGAAAGAAATAATCCGTAAAGGAGTAAAAAGCACTACTCCTAACCAAAACATAAACCTGATAATATTCTACAAAACCAAGAAGACTTCCGAACTCCTTATCAAAAACAGCCCGAAGCCGACGGAGAACCCTCTACAGCAGTCAAGCGTTGTATACATGTACACTTGCCCCCACGAAGGATGTAACCTTCAATGTAAGTACATAGGTATGACGTCGACCAAGCTGACGAGGCGTTTGACATGCCATCTTCAATCTGGTGCCCCTAGGAATCACATGAGACAAGCCCATGACATTACTCTAACAAGAGAAATGTTGAACAAGAATACTTGCATAATAGACAAAACCCAAGATTCAAGAAGATTACAAATTCTTGAGGCAATTCACATAAGAATAGAGCGACCTACCATGAACACCCAAATCACGGAACTATTTACTCTACCCACCATGAGAGTAAGGACAAGACAAGAACATATCGATGCCAACACAGAAGACAATGTCCAACATAACAGGCCAATTACACTGGATTAATCTTTGTGTTTAGATAGGAGATGCCTCGTATGGGCCAATAAGCCTTCTGCAGCCCCTATGTTTATCCCTTATGTATCCCCCCATGTTTTCACCTTCATTGTATTATCACCTGACCTAATGCGGGTATAAAATCAACTAGTATTGTAAGATCTGTTCACTTGAGAATGAACCATGGAGGTTCGAAACGTCGTGCAAATTATACAAATAAGTGTAATACACTCTATAGTAAATCACTTCTTTTCTTCACCTTAAAAGTACGAAAATGAGTTTTGGAGAACTCCTATTTCAATTAAGCCCTGATGCTAAGAAAATAGTTAGAGGGATAGAAGCCCTAAACCAGAAAATAATAAATACAGAATATGCGGTCATATTCAATGAAACATGTTTGAAAGAAAACCTGCTGCCAGTATACACCAATATAAACCCACATGACCCAGCAGTCCGCAATACAGAGTTTACCTATAGGTATAGGCAAGAGCTCATTCGGCATCAACTAAACAAGAAGAAGGAAGCCCTCCAAACCTTTATAGAGCAGGCGGAGCATCTGTTAAACAAATGGACCCAGTACGACATCCCTATCCAACTCAAGCAAACCATCAACAGTGAACTATTTAACCTGAAACAACAACATAAAACTCTTGTAGAAACAAAGACACTCCGTAAGTTAACATCCCTAAACGGTGGACAGCTAAAAATCCCTCGTCCTAAAGATGGCTACTTTAACCTGACTTCTTATGATCTTACCCAGGACCAACGAGACCTCTTAAATCTTGGTCTAAATTGTCAATTCTTATCTAAACCAAAGATGCATAAAAAACGCCTGGAAATCGAAATGCTTCTGGACGATATCCATAAGCTAGAAGACAACAAAAAAGTCATCACCACTGACACACTTCAAGCTGAACTACTTGCAGAAGCAGGGAAAAAACGAGGAACATATTCATCTACAATCTTAACCCCACGACTCAAAGAAGCAGCGAAACAACTAAAAAATCTGAAAGACGTAACAAAAAGAAAAGCCGACAAAACAGCAGCATATGTATTGATTCCTACCCATGAATACATGAACAAAATTAGCGACATCCTAAGTGACGACTCCAAATTTCAACGAATCACGAGGAACCCCGTAGAAGACCTTAAGCGGAAAGTAAACAAAACAATTACAGCAATCAACGCAAAGAAAGGTAGTGTGCATTTCAATAAACTTCAAGGCGACTATGGCTTAGGATATGCCTACGGCAATGTTAAGACGCATAAACCAGGTAACCCACTACGCCCTATAATCAGCCAAATACCAACCCCAACTTATCACCTGGCAAAGAAACTCAATGAACTCCTAACTCCATACACTCCAAGTAAGTTTAGTCTACAATCATCAGCAGATTTCCTAGAATTGATCAAATCTACCCAGCCCGATGGAATCATCGCTTCCCTGGACGTTGAATCCCTTTTTACCAACGTCCCAGTCGACACAACCATAGGAATGATACTGGACAGAGTATACAGAGACGAGAGCACCCCCAAATTAGACATACCTGAGCCACACTTGAAAAGTCTTCTCGAAGCATGTACAAAGGAAGCCCCTTTCATCAGTCCACAAGGAGACATGTATTTACAAATAGACGGAGTAGCAATGGGCTCCCCCTTAGGAGTTTTATTTGCTAATTTTTATATGGGAACCATCGAAGATAGGGTCTTCAGTAGCAGACAAAAACCAACTGTATACTGCCGTTATGTAGATGACATATTCGTAATAGTAAAAGACTCAGATGAACTAATTGACCTAAAAAGACACCTAGAGAGAGAGTCAGTACTCCGATTTACACATGAAAATAGTAAAAATAACAGTCTGCCATTCTTGGATGTACTAATAACAAAAACAGGAACCTCTTTAAGCACCAACGTATATACCAAGCCCACCAACATAGGATTATGCCTGAACGGTAGAAGTGAGTGCCCCCAAAGATACAAAGCCAGTGTTCTCAATGCTTATATTCGTCGAGCGCTTACCCACTGCTCTGAATGGAGCAACGTGAGTAGAGAGTTTGAAAGAGTAACTCAGGTATTGGTGAACAACGGATATAGCAACGCGGAAATAAACGCTGCTATAAGAAGACACTTGGACCGTTGGTATAATTCAGAACCTAGAACAGAAACCACAACACCCCCAATAAAATTATATTACAAATCAACCATGCACAGTGAACATATAAAAGAGGAAAGAATAATGAAAGAAATAATCCGTAAAGGAGTAAAAAGCACTACTCCTAACCAAAACATAAACCTGATAATATTCTACAAAACCAAGAAGACTTCCGAACTCCTTATCAAAAACAGCCCGAAGCCGACGGAGAACCCTCTACAGCAGTCAAGCGTTGTATACATGTACACTTGCCCCCACGAAGGATGTAACCTTCAATGTAAGTACATAGGTATGACGTCGACCAAGCTGACGAGGCGTTTGACATGCCATCTTCAATCTGGTGCCCCTAGGAATCACATGAGACAAGCCCATGACATTACTCTAACAAGAGAAATGTTGAACAAGAATACTTGCATAATAGACAAAACCCAAGATTCAAGAAGATTACAAATTCTTGAGGCAATTCACATAAGAATAGAGCGACCTACCATGAACACCCAAATCACGGAACTATTTACTCTACCCACTATGAGAGTAAGGACAAGACAAGAACATATCGATGCCAACACAGAAGACAATGTCCAACATAACAGGCCAATTACACTGGATTAATCTTTGTGTTTAGATAGGAGATGCCTCGTATGGGCCAATAAGCCTTCTGCAGCCCCTATGTTTATCCCTTATGTATCCCCCCATGTTTTCACCTTCATTGTATTATCACCTGACCTAATGCGGGTATAAAATCAACTAGTATTGTAAGATCTGTTCACTTGAGAATGAACCATGGAGGTTCGAAACGTCGTGCAAATTATACAAATAAGTGTAATACACTCTATAGTAAATCACTTCTTTTCTTCACCTTAAAAGTACGAAAATGAGTTTTGGAGAACTCCTATTTCAATTAAGCCCTGATGCTAAGAAAATAGTTAGAGGGATAGAAGCCCTAAACCAGAAAATAATAAATACAGAATATGCGGTCATATTCAATGAAACATGTTTGAAAGAAAACCTGCTGCCAGTATACACCAATATATATATATATATATATATATATATATATATATATATATATATATATATATATATATATATATATATATATATATATATATATATATATATATATATATATATATATATGTCGTACCTAGTAGCCAGAACTCACTTCTTAGCCTACTATGCAAGGCCCGATTTGCCTAATAAGCCAAGTTTTCATGAATTAATTGCTTTTCGACTACCTAACCTACCTAACCTAACCTAACCTAACTTTTTCGGCTACCTAACCTAACCTATAAAGATAGGTTAGGTTAGGTTAGGTAGGGTTGGTTAGGTTCGGTCATATATCTACATTAATTTAAACTCCAATAAAAAAAAATTGACCTCATACATAATGAAATGGGTAGATTTATCATTTCATAAGAAAAAAATTAGAAAAAATATATTAATTCAGGAAAACTTGGCTTATTAGGCAAATCAGGCCTTGCATAGTAGGCCGAGAAGTGCATTCTGGCTATTAGGTACGACATATATATATATATATATATATATATATATATATATATATATATATATATATATATATATATATACATATATATATATATATATATATTAAATATGGCCGAAAATGTAAGAATAATAATTCTAACACGAATTTTTATGTTTCTTATATTTCTTTTCACTGTTGATGGTAACTGAAAAATCAATTCTCCAAAATTCATTTTTATTTCTAGTCTGACGCGACACTTGAATGCGTTTCGTAATAACTTATTACATTTTCAAAGACTTTAGTTTACACACACACACAACTATAACCTGGAAACACTAAACAGAGTTCTACTCTGCAATCATTTAAACAGCTTTCATCTTATATTCCCGCCTTTGGGTGAGGTGAACAAAACTTTCAACACAAGATACAGCAAACTTTCAACACAAGACAGAACACGAAACAATGGGTATAAATTGGGTAAATTAAAGGGAAGAATGGAAGTAACTGCAGAGGGCCTATTGGCCCATATTTCTTGATACTTCTATATTAGTGCGGAGTCTTGAAGTGGGTAGAATATAGTTGTGCATTAATTGGCTGTTGATTGCTGGTGTTGACTTCTTGATGTGTAGTGCCTCGCAGATGTTAAGCCGCCTGCTATCGCTGTATCTATCGATGATTTCTTTGTTGTTTGTTAAGATTTCTCTGGTGATGGTCTGGTTGTGGGAAGAGGTTATATGTTCCTTAAAGGAGCCCTGTTGCTTATGCATCGTTAATCGCCTGGAAAGAGATGTTGTCTTGCCTATATACTGAGTTCTTTGAGGCTTACAGTCCCCAAGTGGGCATTTAAAGGGATAGACGACGTTGGTCTCTTTTAAAGCGTTCTGCTTTGTGTCTGGAGAGTTTCTCATGAGTAGGTTGGCCGTTTTTTTGGTTTTATAGTAAATCGTTAATTGTATCTTCGGTTTTTTGAACCGAAGATACAATTAACGTAATTATCCACAAGGGCCGTAACGAGGATTCGAACCTGCGTCCGGGAGCATCCCAGACACTGCCTTAATCGACTGAGCTATGGCAGGGTTAAAAGGGTGTGATGATGTAAGGGCGAAGAGGGAGAAAGGCCTATTGACATAGCTCGGGTGCAGGGGGGGGGGGGGTTGTGTAAAAGCCTGGTTTGTGCCTCAGTGAGGCTACGGGATCCAGTAAGTTCAGTAGAACTTCGGTTTCAACCCCTTTTAACCCTGTCGTAGCTCAGTCGATTAAGGCAGTGTCTGGGATGCTCCCGGACGCAGGTTCGAATCCTCGTCACGGCCCTTGTGGATTTGTTCATTTGATGCATCACGTTAGTATGATCTCTGTGTGTGATAATAGTAAACTAAAATTATAATAGTAAATAGTAAACTGCATAGAAAACTCCCAACACCAAACCCTCCCTGCCTCCACTCAAATGCTCAGCCAAATCTCCCTCCCCCCACACTCCCATTCCCACCCTGCTACCCCTTCCTCCTGACACCATTTCCCCCCCTCCCCCTTTTCCTTCCTGTCCTCCCTCCCCCTTCACCCTATACCCTCCCTGTCGCCCCTTCACTTGAACCCCACCCATCATCCCAGTATCCTCTGAGACCCTGTTATCCATCTCACAAATCCTCACACCCATGGAACAGCTTCCCCCACCAGCAGAACACTCACCAAGGAGGCGATCTGAGAAGGGACAAAAGAAAGTGAGCTTCAAGGCAATGTACACTAACATAGATGGAATTACAAATAAAGCAAATGAGCTTGGAGAATAGGTACTAGAGGAAAACCCAGACATAATAGTAGTCACAGAAACAAAGCTAACGAAAATGATAAGAAATGCAGGGTTCCCACAGGAATATTATGTTATGAGGAAAGAGAGGGAAGGAAGAGGTGGTGGTGGTGTAGCTCTGCTGGTAAGAAATAGCTGGAATATTGAGGAGATGGATATTCATGGCTTGTGAAGGTTTCAGTGACTACATAACAGGTACCATAACAAATGGAGGGAAAAAATTATAGATGTAGTCATATATAATCCACCACCAAATGACAGAAGACCTAGACAGGAATATGATAGAAACAACATGGCCACCATTAACATAATAGAGACTGCAGCTTCTGTTGCTAGCAGGAATGGATCTGGACTACTAATCATGGAAGACATCAACCACCGGAAGATAGATTGGGAGAACAAAGACCAACATAGAGGACAAGAAACATGGAGAGCTAAGCTGCTGGACGTGGCAACAAGAAACTTTCTAAGCCAGAACACCAAGGGACCAACAAGAGTGAGAGGGGAAGATGAACCAGCAATACTCGATTTGATATTTACCCTAAATGTAAGGATTTAACAGGGAAGTTACGATGGAAGCACCCTTGGGAATGAGTGATCACAGTGTATTGGTCTTTGAGTATCTATTAGAGCTAGGAGTTATCTACCCCCCCCCCCCCAAAAAAAAAAAAACTAGGAAACAAAATGCTGGCATACCGAAAGGGAAATTATGAGGAGATGTGAAGTTTCCTAAGTGAAATACCTTGGGACACAGACCTCAGAGCTAACTCTGTACAAGATATGATGGGCTATGTCACCCAAAAGTGCCAGGAGGCAGTAAGCAGGTTCATCCCGGCCAAAAAGGAAAAATCCGAGAAGAAAAGAATAATCCATGGTATAATAGGGCATGTATGGAAGCAAAGGATCTGAACAAAAGGGCGTGGAGGAACTTCCAAAATAACAGAACACCAGAAAGCAGAGAGAGATACCAGAGACCCAGGAATGAGTATTCTAGTGTGAGAAGATGAGCAGAGAAAAATTATGAAAATGATGTAGCAAACAAAGCCAAGACCGAACCAAAGCTACTCCACAGTCACATCAGAAGGAAACAAAAGTGAAAGAACAGGTAATGAAACTAAGAACAAGCGAGGACAGTTATACAGAGAATGACAAAGAGGTTTGTGAAGGCGTCAACAAGAAGGTGAGGTCACTTCACAAAGAGAGGGGGAAATAATCTAGGCAGCCATAGAAGGATTAGAAATTACGAGAGATGAGGTCAAGAAACACCTGCTGGATCTGGATATAAGAAAAGATGTTGGTCCAGACGGCATCTAGCCATGGGTACTGAAAAAGTGTGCAGAGGCACTTTGCTTGCAAATTTCCATAGTGTATAGTAGGTTACTGGAGACGGGAGACTTACCAGAAATATGGAAGACGGCGAATGTGGTCCCAATATACAAAAAAGGGTGACAGACAAGAGGCACTGAACTACAGGCCAGTGTCCGTGACTTGTATACAGTGCAAGGAGATGGAGAAGATCGTGAGAAAAAACCTGGTAACACATCTGGAGAGAAGGGACTTGAAGTGACAAATCGACAACATGGATTCAGGGAGGGTAAATCTTAGCTGACTGGCTTAATAGAATTCTACGACCAGGTGACAAAGATTAAGCAAGAAAGAGAGGGCTGGGCGAACTGCACTTTCTCGGATTGTCGGAAAGCCTTTGACACAGTACCGCATAAGAGGCTGGAGCATAAGCTGGAGAGACAGGCAGGTGTAGCTGGTAAGGTGCTCCAGTGGATAAGGGAGTATCTGAGCAATAGGAAGCAGAGAGTTACGGTGAGGGGTGAGACCTCGGATTGGCGTGAAGTCACCAGTGAAGTCCAAAGGGCTCTGAACTAGGTCCTATCTTGTTTCTGATATATGTAAATGATCTCCCGGAGGGTATAGATTCATTTATCTCAATGTTTGCTGACAATGCCAATATCATGAGAAGGATTAAGACAGAGGAGGACTGCTTGAGGCTTCAAGAAGACCTAGACAAGTTGAAGGAATGGTCGAACAATTGGTTGTTAGAGCTTAACCCAAGCAAATGTAATGTAATGAAGATAGGCGTAGGGAGCAGGAGGCCAGTACTAGGTATCAACTAGGAGATGAAATTCTTCAAGAGTCAGAGAGAGAAAAAGACTTGTGGGTTGATATCACGCCAGACCTGTCCCCCTGCAGCCAATGTCAAGAGGGTAACATCAGCGGCATACGCCAGGCTGGTCTACATAAGAAAGGCATTTAGAACTTGTGTATGGAATCATTCAGAACTTTGTATACCACATATGTCAGGCCAATCTTGGAGTATGCAGCCCCAGCATGGAGTCTATATCTTGTCAAGGATAAGACTAAACTGGAAAAGGTTCAAAGGTTTGCCACCAGACTAGTATCCGAGCTGTGAGGTATGAGCTATGAGGAGAGACTACGGGAATTAAACCTCACGTAGCTGGAGGACATGATCACCATATTCAAAATTCTCAAAGGGAATTGACAGGTAGAAAAGGTCAGGCTATTAGACATAAGGGGGCACACACACACTATGTAACACAGGTGGAAACTGAGTGTGCAAATGAGCCACAGAGATATTAGAATGAACTTTTTTAGTGTCAGAGTGGTTTACAAATGGAATGCATTAGGAAGTGATGTGGTGGAGGCTGACTCATACACAGTTTCAAGTGTAGATATGATAGAGCCCATAGGCTCAGGAACCTGTACACCTGTTGATTGACGGTTGACAGGCGGGACCAAAGATTCAGTGCTCAACCCCCACAAGCACAATTAGGTGAGTACAATTAATTGAGTACATACATACATACATACATACACATACATACATACATACATACATACATACATACATACATACATACTACACAACCCATACAGGCATAGACAATAGCCTGTTTTTGCCAACATTACGCCATTTAGTCAGACGTAATTTATACCATATTAATCCCTAATGAGCATTAAGAACAAGATTTCATTATCCCAACAGCTTATTCACCTCAAGTGATCTTTCATTTTTGTTGTGTTTTCATATTGATGCAGACAATCAGCAAGGTAAACCTAATATTCAAGCAAGTCCAAAATATTGCTAAATACCCAATTATATTCAAACAGCAATATTGTAATAACATGAATAAATACCCCACCTAGCTACTGTTCATACGGATAAACCGAGGGGTTCATGTTGTTTTTAAATAAATTAGTAATTATTATTAATAGAAAGGTCAGTATATGATAAAGCACACTAAAATATAATATTTTATCACACTTCACATAATGACACATAACTATACAATACTAAAAATAGTCCAAATCAATCGTACAGGATAAAACGCACACATTTACACACATTATCGTATTTACACTCAAAATATGTCATTTCATAAAGCATTATATTTGCACAAATATAACAAATGGCTTTTACATTTGTTCATATACAAATGCGCTTTCGCAAAAAAGAAAATTCCAGAAATTCATAAACCTCGCTTCACGAAATGTTTATGTCACAAAAACAAATACACCTTCACACCTTTTCGCAAACAGAGTGGTAGACGGTTGGAACAAGTTAGGTGAGAAGGTGGTGGAGGCCAAGACCGTCAGTAGTTTCAAAGCGTTATATGACAAAGAGTGCTGGGAAGACGGGACACCACGAGCACCTGTAACTACACTTAGGTAATTACACTTTGGTAATTACCTGCTCTGGAAGGCCTATTTTTCACATAACACTTACAGAACTTAAACAAATACACAATTAAACATTAATATGTATCGTGTTTGTTGGCTGTATACAGTATACCTGACTGTTGTATAATTTTATAACTGTATGTTATGCAGCATTGTTCAACTTGTTTAAAAGTTTAGGTTTGAAATCTTTATTTATTATGAAGTCTATGAATTCTTGGCTCTAAACATTTTTACATCAGTAATATTCCTCTCATATATAATTCTGTTTCTAATAAACACCATCTCTGCGACATCTATAAACATCGAGGATGAGACAATATCATTTAGCATAAAGCCTCATTCCTCCACATCTTCACCTTCGTGTTCCTTCTTCCTTATCTTCTTGCCCCTTCCCCTCCTTGTCTTCCTGCTCGTCTAAGCATATTTCCATTGTGTCCGGTACGCATCGCTTTCCAGCCTCTACACGCTCCAGGATGGACGCCTCAACATTCTTCCAAGTGTTTCAAAAACCTACACGTCAGAGCAATTTTAAGCCCTTTCTCAGCAGTTCTCTCGTTTTATTTATATTTTAGTATTTTATTTCGTGTTATTTCGTGTATATTTCGTGTTGGAATATTTAGGATCACGGGACTCAACCGCCTCTACCACATCCCAACACCACGCCTTCTTCCACATGTTCCCTACACACTCCTCCCTCGCGTTAATAGACAGGGCGAGGGAGCTCCCTGCCACTCCCTCCACAACCAATACTCGATGGAAAAGACTTAATTACCACAAACACAATACAATTATGTACAGTATACCGCGTTCGAACACACACATTGTGTACGAACACTGATGGACTCCATCATAGAGCCCAATGGGCTCAGGAACCTTGTACATCTGTTGATTGACGGTTGAGAGGTGGGACCAAAGAGTCAGAGCCCAACCCCCGCAAGCACAACAGGTGAGTAAACTAGATGAGTACACACACACACACCAGTCTGGTAGCTGAGCGACATGTAATTCTGTGGCCCGGGTTCGATTCCTGGACCAGGCAGAAACAAATGGGCAAAGTTTCTTTCACCCTTGATGCCCCTGTTACCTTCTGTTACCTAACCGTAAATAGGTACCCGGGAGTTAGACAGTTGTTAGGGAGCTGCTTCCTAAGGGGGGGGGGGTGAAAAAAAATAAAAAAGGTACAGTTGATTAATAGTTGAGAGGTGGTCCGAAAGAGCAAAAGCTCAACCCCCACAAGAACAATTAGGTGAACCACACAAAACACACACACCACACACACACACACACACACCACACACACACACACACACACACACACACACACACACACCACACGCCACACACACACACACACAACACATACCACACACACACAC